>NC_090395.1:20658504-20973921 GCF_036365525.1 Heterodontus francisci
AACACTCATTGACAGGAACACAGACTGTCAGGACACAGACTGACATGAACACTCATTGACAAGGACACAGCCTGTTAGGAACACAAACTGACAGAAACAGAGTCCGACAGTAATACAGACTGACAGAAACACTGACAGAAACAAAGACTGACAGGAACATAGACTGACCAAAACATATTCTGACAGGAACATAGACTGATGGTAACATTGACTGACAGGAACACAGATTGACAGATAACAGAGACTGACAGCAAAACAGTCTGACAGGAACACAGACTGGCAGAAACACAGAATGATAGAAATACAGACTGACAGGAGGACAGACTGACAGGAACACAGACTGACAGGAACATCGATTGACAGGAACGTAGACTGACAGGAAAACAGACTGACCGGAACACATGCTGACAGGAACACAGACTGACAGGAAGACAGACTGACAGGAACATATACTGACAGGAACACAGACTGACAGAAACACATACTGACAGGAACATAGACTGACAGGAACAAAGACTGACAGCGAGATATACTGCCAGAAACACAGACTGACAGGAACACAGACTGACAAGAACAGAGGCTGACAGAAACACAGACTGAGAGGACACCGGCTGACAGAAACACAGACTTACAGAAGCACAGACTGACAGGAATACAGACTGACAGAAACACAGACTGACAGAAACACAGACTGAAAGAAACACAGACAGACAGGAATACAGACTGACAGTAATAAAGACTGACAGGAACATAGACTGACATGAACGCAGACTGACAGGAACAAACACTGACAGGAACATAGACTAACAGAAACGCAGAATGACAGGAACTCTGACTGACAGAAACACAGACTGACAGGAACACAGACTGACAGAAATTCAGCTTGACAGGAACACAGACTGAAAGGAACACAGATTGAGAGGAACACAGACTGACAGAAAACAAAGACTGACAGCAAAACAGACTGACATGAACACAGACTGTCAGGACACAGACGGACAGGAACACTCATTGACAGGAACACAGACTGTCAGGACACAGACGGACAGGAACACTCATTGACAGGAACACAGACTGTCAGGAACACAGACTGACAGAAACAGAGTCGGACAGGAACACAGACTGACAGAAACACTGCCAGAAACACAGACTGACAGGAACACAGACTAACAAGAACAGAGGCTGACAGGAACACAGACTGACAGGACACAGGCTGACAGAAACACAGACTTACAGAAGCACAGACTGACAGGAATACAGACTGACAGAAACCATGACTGACAGGAACTGAGGCTGACTCAAATGCAGACTGACAGGACACAGACTGACATAAACACAGACTGACAGGAAGGCGGACTGACAGAAACACAGACTGACAGAGACACAGACTGATAGGAACACAGACGGACAGAAACACAGACTGACAGGACACAGGCTGACAGAAACACAGACTTACAGAAGCACAGACTGACAAGAATACAGACTGACAGGGATACAGAATGACAGAAACACTGACTGACAGGAACAGAGGTTGATAGAAATACAGACTGTCAGGAACACAGACCTACAGAAACAGAGTCGGACAGGAACACAGTCTGACAGAAACACTGCCAGAAACACAGACTGACAGGAACAAAGACTGACAAGAACAGAGGCTGACAGAAACACAGACTGAGAGGACACAGGCTGACAGAAACACAGCCTGACAGGAAGGTGGACTGACAGGAATTCAGGCTGACAGAAACACAGACTGACAGGACATAGACTGACAGAAACACAGACTGACAGGAACATAGACTGACAGTAAATCTGAGAGACAGGAGTACAGTGTGACTGAAACACAGACTGACAGGAACACAGACTGACAGGAACACAGACTGACAGGAACATAGACTGAAAAGAACGCAGACTGAAATGATCAAAGACTGACAGAAACACAGATTGACAGGAACACAGACTGACTGAAAACAAAGACTGACAGCAAAACAGACTGACATGAACACAGACTGACAGGACACAGACTGACAGGAAAAATCATTGACAGGAACACAGACTGACAGGAGCACAGTCTGAGAGGTACATAGACTGACAAGAACAGAGGCTGACAGAAACACAGACTGACAGGACACAGGCTGACAGAAACACATACTTCCAGAAGCACAGACTGACAGGAATACAGACTGACAGGAACACAGCCTGACAGGAATGTGGACTGACAGGAATTCAGGCTGACAGAAACACAGACTGACAGGAACAGAGACTGACAGGAACACTGAGTGACAGGAACACTGAGTGACAGGAGTACAGTGTGACTGAAACACAGACTGAAAGGAACACAGACTGACAGGAACACAGACTGACAGGGACACTGACTGACAGAAACATAGACTGAATGTAACACGCATTGACAGGAACACAGACTGCCAGGACACAGACTGACAGAAACACTCATTGACAAGGACACAGCCTGTCAGGAACACAGACTGACAGAAACAAAGTCCGACAGTAATACAGACTGACAGAAACGCTGACAGAAACACAGACTGACAGGAACATAGACTGACCAAAACATGGTCTGACAGGAACATAGACTGATGGTAACAGTGACTGAAAGGAACACAGATTGACAGAAAACAGAGACTGACAGCAAAACAGACTGACAGGAACACAGACTGACAGAAACACAGACTGATAGAAACACAGACTGACAGGAACACAGAATGACAGGAACATAGAGTGACAGGAACATAGACTGACAGGAAAACAGACTGACAGGAACACATACTGACAGGAACATAGACTGACAGGAACAACGACTGACAGGAACATATCCTGACAGGAACGCTGACTGACAGGAACACAAACTGACAGACAGGAACACAGAATGACAGGTACACTGACTGACAGGAACATAGACTGACCATAACACTCATTGACAGGAACACAGACTGTCAGGACACAGACTGACAGGAACACTCATTGACAAGGACACAGCCTGTTAGGAACACAAACTGACAGAAACATAGACTGACCAAAACATATTCTGACAGGAACATAGACTGATGGTAACATTGACTGACAGGAACACAGATTGACAGAAGACAGAGACTGACAGCAAAACAGGCTGACAGGAACACAGACTGGCAGAAACACAGACTGATAGAAATACAGACTGACAGGAACACAGACTGACAGAAACATCGATTGACAGGAACGTAGACTGACAGGAAAACAAGACTGACAGGAACACATGCTGACAGGAACACAGACTGACAGGAACAAAGACTGACAGGAACATATACTGACAAGAACACAGACTGACAGGAACACATACTGACAGGAACATAGACTGACAGGAACAAAGACTGACAGGGAGATATACTGACGGGAACACAGACTGACAGGGAACACAGCCAGACAGAAACATAGACTGACAGTAACATATACTGAGAGGAACGCAGACTGACAGGAAGACAGACTGACAGGAACACAGACTGACAGGAACATAGACTGACAGGAAAAGAGACTGACAGGAACACAGACAGACAGGAACATAGACTGACAGGAAGAAAGACTGACAGGAACACAGACTGACAAGAACACTGACTGACAGGAAGACAGACTGACAGCAATAAAGAATGACAGGAACATAGATTGACAGGAACGCAGACTGACAGGAACATAGATTGACAGGAAAACAGACTGACAGGAACACAGAATGACAGGAACATAGACTGACAGGAAGAAAGACTGACAGAAACGCAGAATGCCAGGAACACTGACTGACAGAAACACAGAGAGACAGAAACATAGACTGACAGGAACATAGACTGACAGGAACGTTGACTGACAGGAACACAGACTGACAGGAACAGAGACTGACAGGAACACAGACTGACAGGAACATAGACTGACAGGAAGAAAGACTGACAGAAACACAAACCGACAGCAACACAGTCTGACAAGAACACTGACTAACAGGAATACAGACTGACAGGAATACAGAATGACAGGAACACAGACTGACAGGAACATAGATTGACAGTAATACAGACTGACAGGAAGACAGGCTGACAGGAACATAGACTGACAGGAACATGGATTGACCGAAACAAAGACTGACAGGAACAAAGACTGACAGGAACACAGACTGTCCGGAACATGGACTGACAGGAACACAGACTGACAGGAACGCAGACTGACAGGAACATAGACTGACAGGAACAAAAACTGACAGGAACATATACTGACAGGAACACAGAATGACAGGAACACAGACTGACAGGAACATAGATTGACAGGAACATAGATTGACAGGAACTCAAACTGCCAGGAACATAGATTGACAGGAACACAGACAGACAGGAACACAGACTGACAAGAACACTGACTGACAAGAGTACACACAGACAGAAAAGCAAAATGACAGGAACATGGACTGACAGAAACACAGACTAACAGGAAGACAGACTGACAGGAAGAAAGACTGACAGGAAAATAGATTGACCGAAACAAAGACTGACAGGAACATAGACTGACAGGAACACAGACTGACAGGAACACAGGCTGACAGAAACAAAGACTGACAGAAACACAGACTGAAAGAAACACAGACTGACAGGAATAAAGACTGACAGAAACTCAGACTGACAGGAACACAGGCTGACAGAAACACTGACTGAAAGGAACACAGACTGACAGAAACAGAGTCGGACAGGAACACAGACCGACAGAAACACTGACAGAAACACACACTGACAGGAACACAGACTGACAGGAACACAGGCTGACAGAAACTCAGACTGACAGGAACACAGGCTGACAGAAAAACAAATTGACAGGAAGACAGACTGACAGATACAAAAACTGAATGAAACAAAGACTGACAGGTTTACAGACTGACAGGAACACAGACTGACAGGAAGACAGACTGACAGGAACACTGACTGACAGAAACACAGACTGACAGGAATACAGACTGACAGGAACATAGAATGACAGGAACTGAGACTGATCAAAACATAGTCTGACAGGAACATAGACAGACCGGAACAGAGACTGACAGGAACACAGACTGACAGGAACATGGACGGTCAGGAACACAGACTGACAGGAATGCAGACTGACAGGAACATAGACTGACAGGAACAAAAAGTGACAGGAACATATACTGACAGGAAATCAGAATGACAGGTACACAGACTGACAGGAACATAGACTGACAGGAACATAGATTGACAGGAACTCAAACTGCCAAGAACATAGATTGACAGGAACACAGACAGACAGGAACACAGACTGACAAGAACACTGACTGACAAGAATACACACAGACAGAAACGCAGAATGACAGGAACACGGACTGACAGAAACACAGACTAACAGGAAGACAGACTGACAGGAAAACAGACTGAGAGGAAAATAGATTGACCGAAACAAAGACTGACAGGAACATAGACTGACAGGAACACAGACTGACAGGAACATAGACACACAAGAACATAGACTGACAGGAACACAGACTGACAGAAACATAGACTGAGCTAAATATGGACTGACAGGAACATAGACTGACAGGAAAACAGAACTGAAGGAACATAGACTGACAGGAAAACAGAATGAAGGAAACAGAGGCTGACAGGAAAATAGACTGACAGGAACACGGACTGACAGGAACACAGACTGACAGTAACACAGACTGACAGGAACATAGACTGACAGGAACACAGACTGACAGGAACATAGACTGAAAGAAACACAGACTGACAGGAACACAGATTGACAGGAACACAGACTGACAGGAACACGGACTGACAGGAACACAGACTGACATCAATACAGACTGATGGAAACACAGACCGACAGCAAAACAGTCTGACAAGAACACTGACTGACAAGAATACAGACTGACAGAAACACAGAATGACAGGAACACAGACTGATAGAAACACAGAATGACAGGAATACAGAATGACAGGAACACAGACTGACAGGAACATAGATTGACAGGAATACAGACTGACAGGAAGACAGACTGACAGGAACATAGACTGACAGGAACATGGATTGACAGAAACAAAGACTGACAGGAACAAAGACTGACAGGAACACAGACTGACCGGAACACTGACTGACTAAAACATAGTCTGACAGGAACACAGACTGACAGGAACCTAGAATGACCGAAACACAGACAGACTGAAACATAGACTAACAGGAACACAGAATGACATAAACATAGACATAGAGACATAGACTGACGGGAACACAGTCTGACAGGAATATAGACTGAGAGGAACAATGACTGACAGCAACACAGATTGACAGGAAGAAAGACTGAGAAGAACATAGACTGACAGGAACATAGATTGACAGGAACACAAACTGACAGGAACATAGATTGACAGGAACACAGACCGACACGAACACAGACTGACAAGAACTCTGACTGACAAGAATACAGACTGACAGAAACAAAGACTGACATGAAGATAGACTGACAGGAACACAGACTGACAGGAACACAGATTGACCGAACCAAAGACTGACAGGAACAAAGACTGACAGGAACACAGAGTGACCAGAACATAGACTGACCAAAACATAATCTGACTGGAACATAGACTGTCGATAACACAGACTGACAGGAACATAGACTGACAGGAGCACAGACTGACAGAGATATAGACTGACCGAAATATAGACTGACAGGAACTTTGACTGACAGAAAACAGAACTGCAGGAACATAGACTGACAGGAACACAGACTGATGGAAACAAAGACTGACAGGAACACAGACTGACAGGAACATAGACTGACCGAAACAGAGACAGACAGGAACATAGACTGACAGGAACACAGATTGGCAGGAACACAGACTGACAGGAACTCGGACTGACAGGAACACAGACTGACAGTAACACTGACTGACAGGAACATAGACTGACAGGAACACGGACTGACAGGAACACAGACTGACAGGAACTTAGACTAGCAGGAACATAGATTGACAGGAACACAGACTGACAGGAACACAGACTGACAGGATCATAGACTGACAGGAACATAGACTGACCAAAACATCGTCTGACAGGAGCATAGACTGATGGTAACAGTGACTGACAGGAACACAGACTGACAGAAACACAGACTGAAAGAAACACAGACTGACATGAATACAGACTGATAGAAACACAGACCGACAGCAGAACAGTCTTACAAGAACAATGACTGACAAGAATACAGACTGACAGAAACACAGAATGACAGGAACACAGACTGATAGAAACTCAGAATGACAGGAATACAGAATGACAGGCACACAGACTGACAGGAACATAGATTGACAGGAATACAGACTGACAGGAAGACAGACTGACAGGAACATAGACTGACAGGAACATGGATTGACCGAAACAAAGACTGACAGGGACAAAGACTGACAGGAACACAGACTGACTGGAACACTGACTGACTAAAACATAGTCTGACAGGAACGCAGACTGACTGGAACCTAGAATGACCGAAACATAAACTGACAGAAACATAGACTGACAGGACGACAGACTGACAGATACACAGACAGACTTAAACATAGAATAACAGGAACACAGAATGACATAAAAATAGACGTCGAGACATAGACTGACGGGAACACAGACTGACAGGAATATAGACTGAGAGGAACACTGACTGACAGCAACACAGATTGACATTAACAAAGACTGAGAAGAACATAGACTGACAGTAACACAGACTGACAGGAACATAGACTGACCGAAACATAGACTGACCGAAACATAGTCTGACAGGAACATAGACTGACAGATACACAGACAGACTGAAACACAGACTAACAGGAACACAGAATGACATGAATATAGACTGACAGGAACACTGAATGACAGGAACACAGACTGACAGGAACATGGAATGAAAGGAACACAGACTGACAGGAACACAGACTGACAGGAACACAGACTGACAGGAACATAGACAGACCGACATATAGACTAACAGTAACACAGACTGACAGGAACATAGACTGACCGAAACAGAGACAGACAGGAACATAGACTGACAGGAACACAGATTGGCAGGAACACAGACTGACAGGAACTCGGACTGACAGGAACACAGACTGACAGTAACACTGATTGACATGAACATAGACTGACAGGAACACGGACTGACAGGAACACAGACTGACAGGAACTTAGACTAGCAGGAACATAGATTGACAGGAACACAGACTGACAGGAACACAGACTGACAGGAACATAGACTGACAGGAACATAGACTGACCAAAACATGGTCTGACAGGAGCATAGACTGATGGTAACAGTGACTGACAGGAACACAGACTGACAGAAACACAGACTGAAAGAAACACAGACTGACATGAATACAGACTGATGGAAACACATACCGACAGCAGAACAGTCTTACAAGAACAATGACTGACAAGAATACAGACTGACAGAAACACAGAATGACAGGAACACAGACTGATAGAAACACAGAATGACAGGAATACAGAATGACAGGAACACAGACTGACAGGAACATAGATTGACAGGAATACAGACTGACAGGAAGACAGACTGACAGGAACATAGACTGACAGGAACATGGATTGACCGAAACAAAGACTGACAGGGACAAAGACTGACAGGAACACAGACTGACTGGAACACTGACTGACTAAAACATAGTCTGACAGGAACGCAGACTGACTGGAACCTAGAATGACCGAAACATAAACTGACAGAAACATAGACTGACAGGACGACAGACTGACAGATACACAGACAGACTTAAACATAGAATAACAGGAACACAGAATGACATAAAAATAGACGTCGAGACATAGACTGACGGGAACACAGACTGACAGGAATATAGACTGAGAGGAACACTGACTGACAGCAACACAGATTGACATTAACAAAGACTGAGAAGAACATAGACTGACAGTAACACAGACTGACAGGAACATAGACTGACCGAAACATAGAATGACCGAAACATAGTCTGACAGGAACACAGACTGACAGATACACAGACAGACTGAAACACAGACTAACAGGAACACAGAATGACATGAATATAGACTGACAGGAACACTGACTGACAGGAACACAGACTGACAGGAACATGGAATGAAAGGAAGACAGACAGATAGGAACACAGACAGACTGAAACACAGACTAACAGGAACACAGACTGACAGGAATATAAACTGTCAGGAACACTGACTGACACGAACACAGACTGAAAGGAACATGGACTGACAGGAACACAGACTGACAGGAACACAGACTGACAGGAACACAGACTGACAGGAACATAGACAGACCGACATATAGACTGACAGGAACATAGACTGACAGGAATATAGACTGACAGGAACACTGACTGACACGAACACAGACTGAAAGGAACATGGACTGACAGGAACACAGACTGACAGGAACACAGACTGACAGGAACACAGAATGACAGAAACATAGACTGACCGACATATAGACTGACAGGAACATAGACTGACAGGAAAACAGAACTGCAGGAACATAGACTGACAGGAACACAGACTGACGGAAACAAAGACTGACAGGAACACAGACTGACAGGAACATAGACAGACCGACACAGAGACTGACAGTAACGTAGAATGACAGGAACACAGATTGACAGGAACACAGACTGACAGGAACACGGACTGACAGGAACACAGACTGACAGTTACACAGACTGACAGGAACATAGACTGCCAGGAACACAGACTGACAGGAACACAGACTGACAGCAACATAGACTGACAGGAACATAGATAGACAGGACCACAGACTGACAGGAACACAGACTGACAGGAGCATTGACTGACCAAAACATAATCTGAAAGGAACATAGACTGACAGTAACAGTGACTGACAGGAACACAGATACTGACACAAAACAGACTGACAGGAACACAGACTGACAGAAACACAGACCGACAGCAACACAGTCTGACAAGAACACTGACTGACAGGAATACAGAATGACAGGAACACAGACTGACAGGAACATAGATTGACCGGAATACCGACTGACAGGAAGACAGGCTGACAGGAACATAGACTGACAGGAACATGGATTGACCGAAATAAAGACTGACAGGAACACAGACTGACAGGAACATAGGCTGACAGGAACATAGACTGAGAAGAACATAGACTGACAGGAACACAGACTGACAGGAACATGGACTGACCAAAACATAGACTGACAGAAACATAGTCTGACAGGAACACAGGCTGACAGATACCCAGACAGACTGAAACACAGACTAACAGGAACACAGAATGACATGAATATAGACTGACAGGAACACTGACTGACAGGAACACAGACTGACAGGAACATGGAATGAAAGGAAGACAGACAGATAGGAACACAGACAGACTGAAACACAGACTAACAGGAACACAGACTGACAGGAATATAAACTGTCAGGAACACTGACTGACACGAACACAGACTGAAAGGAACATGGACTGACAGGAACACAGACTGACAGGAACACAGACTGACAGGAACACAGACTGACAGGAACATAGACAGACCGACATATAGACTGACAGGAACATAGACTGACAGGAATATAGACTGACAGGAACACTGACTGACACGAACACAGACTGAAAGGAACATGGACTGACAGGAACACAGACTGACAGGAACACAGACTGACAGGAACACAGAATGACAGAAACATAGACTGACCGACATATAGACTGACAGGAACATAGACTGACAGGAAAACAGAACTGCAGGAACATAGACTGACAGGAACACAGACTGACGGAAACAAAGACTGACAGGAACACAGACTGACAGGAACATAGACAGACCGACACAGAGACTGACAGTAACGTAGAATGACAGGAACACAGATTGACAGGAACACAGCCTGACAGGAACACGGACTGACAGGAACACAGACTGACAGTTACACAGACTGACAGGAACATAGACTGCCAGGAACACAGACTGACAGGAACACAGACTGACAGCAACATAGACTGACAGGAACATAGATAGACAGGACCACAGACTGACAGGAACACAGACTGACTGGAGCATTGACTGACCAAAACATAATCTGACAGGAACATAGACTGACAGTAACAGTGACTGACAGGAACACAGATACTGACACAAAACAGACTGACAGGAACACAGACTGACAGAAACACAGACCGACAGCAACACAGTCTGACAAGAACACTGACTGACAGGAATACAGAATGACAGGAACACAGACTGACAGGAACATAGATTGACCGGAATACCGACTGACAGGAAGACAGGCTGACAGGAACATAGACTGACAGGAACATGGATTGACCGAAATAAAGACTGACAGGAACACAGACTGACAGGAACATAGGCTGACAGGAACATAGACTGAGAAGAACATAGACTGACAGGAACACAGACTGACAGGAACATGGACTGACCGAAACATAGACTGACAGAAACATAGTCTGACAGGAACACAGGCTGACAGATACCCAGACAGACTGAAACACAGACTAACAGAAACACAGAATGACATAAACACAGACATACAGAGACATAGACAGACAGGAACACCGACTGAGAGAAATATAGACTGACAGGAACAGTGACTGACAGGAACATGGACTGACAGGAACACAGAGTGACAGGAACACAGACTGACAGGAAAACAGACTGAGAGGAACATGGACTGACAGGAACAAAGACTGACAGGAAGACAGTCTGACCAGAAAATAGACTGACCAAAACATAGTCTGACAGGAACATAGACTGATGATAACATAGCCTGACAGGAACACAGACTGACAGGAACATAGACTGACAAGAACATAGACTGACAGGAAAAGAGACTACTGGAACACAGACTGACGGAAACAAAGACTGACAGGAACACAGACTGACAGGAACATAGAGTTAAAGAAACAGAGACAGACAGGAACATAGACTGACGGGAACACAGACTGACGGAAACAAAGACTGAAGGGAACACAGACTGACAGGAACATAGACTGACCAAAACATAGACTGACAGGAACACAGACTGACAGAATCATAGACTGACCGAAATATAGACTGACAGGAACATGGACTGACAGGAAAACAGAACTGCAGGAACATAGACTGACAGTAACACAGACTGACCGAAACAGAGACAGACAGGAACATAGACTGACAGGAACACAGATTGACAGGAACACAGACAGACAGGAACACAGAATGACAGTAACACAGACTGACAGTAACATAGACTGACAGGAACACAGACTGACCGGAGCACAGACTGACAGGAACGTAGACTAACAGGAACATAGATGGACAGGAACACAGACTGACAGGAACACAGACTGACAGGAACATAGACTGACAGGAACATCGACTGATCAAAGCATAGTCTGACAGGAACGTAGACGGATGGTAACAGTGACTGACAGGAACACAGAGACCGACAGCAAAACAGACTGACAGCAACACAGTCTGACAAGAACACTGACTGACAAGAATACAGACTGACAGAAACGCAGAATGGCAGGAACACAGACTGATAGAAACACAGAATGACAGGAATACAGACTGACAGGAAGACAGACTGACAGGAACATAGACTGACAGGAACATGGATTGACCAAAACAAAGACTGACAGGAACAACGACTGACAGGAACACAGACTGACCGGAACATAGACTGACTAAAACAGAGTCTGACAGGAACATAGACTGAAGATAACATAGACTGACATCAACACAGACTGACAGGAACATAGACTGAGAAGAACATAGACTGACAGGAACACAGACTGATAGGAACATAGACTGACCGAAACATAGACTGAAAGAAACATAGTCTGACAGGAACACAGACTGACAGATACACAGACGGACTGAAACACAGACTAACAGGAACACAGAATGACATAAACACAGACATACAGAGACATAGACTGACAGCAACACAGACTGACAGGAATATAGACTGACAGGAACACTGACTGACAGGAGCACAGAGTGACGGAAACAAAGTCTGAAAGGAACGCAGACTGACAGGAACATAGACAGACCGAAACAGAGACTGACAGGAACCATAGACTGACAGGAACACAGATTGACAGGAACACCGACTGACAGGAACACGGACTGACAGGAACACAGACTGACAGGAACACAGACTGACAGGAACATAGACTGACATGAACATTGATTGACAGGAACACAGACTGACAGGAACACAGACTGACAGCAACACAGACTGACAGGAACATTGACTGACCAAAACATAGTCTGACAGGAACATAGACTGATGGTAACTGTGACTAACAGGAACACAGAGACTGACAACAAAACAGACTGACAGGAACACAGACTGACAGAAACACAGACTGAAAGAAACACAGACTGACAGGAATACAGACTGACAGGAACACTGACTGACAAGAATGCAGACTGACAGGAATACAGAATGACAGGAACAAAGACTGACAGGAACAACGACTGACAGGAACACAGACTGACCGGAACATAGACTGACTAAAACAGAGTCTGACAGGAACATAGACTGAAGATAACATAGACTGACATCAACACAGACTGACAGGAACATAGACTGAGAAGAACATAGACTGACAGGAACACAGACTGATAGGAACATAGACTGACCGAAACATAGACTGAAAGAAACATAGTCTGACAGGAACACAGACTGACAGATACACAGACGGACTGAAACACAGACTAACAGGAACACAGAATGACATAAACACAGACATACAGAGACATAGACTGACAGCAACACAGACTGACAGGAATATAGACTGACAGGAACACTGACTGACAGGAGCACAGAGTGACGGAAACAAAGTCTGAAAGGAACGCAGACTGACAGGAACATAGACAGACCGAAACAGAGACTGACAGGAACCATAGACTGACAGGAACACAGATTGACAGGAACACCGACTGACAGGAACACGGACTGACAGGAACACAGACTGACAGGAACACAGACTGACAGGAACATAGACTGACATGAACATTGATTGACAGGAACACAGACTGACAGGAACACAGACTGACAGCAACACAGACTGACAGGAACATTGACTGACCAAAACATAGTCTGACAGGAACATAGACTGATGGTAACTGTGACTAACAGGAACACAGAGACTGACAACAAAACAGACTGACAGGAACACAGACTGACAGAAACACAGACTGAA
This sequence comes from Heterodontus francisci, assembly GCF_036365525.1. Classification (NCBI taxonomy): domain Eukaryota; kingdom Metazoa; phylum Chordata; class Chondrichthyes; order Heterodontiformes; family Heterodontidae; genus Heterodontus; species Heterodontus francisci. The sequence continues at coordinate 20,672,786 of NC_090395.1, forward strand.
AGAAACACAGACTGACAGGAATACAGACTGACAGGAACACTGACTGACAAGAATGCAGACTGACAGGAATACAGAATGACAGGAACAAAGACTGACAGGAACATAGATTGACAGGAATACAGACTGACCGGAAACTAGACTGACTTAAACATAGTCGGCCAGGAACATAGACTGACGATAATATAGACTGACAGGAACATAGACTGAGAAGAACATAGACTGACAGGAACACAGACAGACAGGAACATGGACTGACCGCAAACTAGACTGACTTAAACATAGTTGGCCAGGAACATTGACTGACGATAATATAGACTGACAGGAACATAGACTGAGAAGAACATGGATTGACCAAAACAAAGACTGACAGGAACAAAGACTGACAGGAACACAGACTGACCGGAAACTAGACTGACTTAAACATAGTCGGCCAGAAACATAGACTGACGATAATATAGACTGACAGGAACATAGACTGAGAAGAACATAGACTGACAGGAACACAGACAGACAGGAACATGGACTGACCGAAACATAGACTGACAGAAACATAGTGTGACAGGAACACAGGCTGACAGATACACAGACAGACTGAAACATAGACTAACAGGAACACAGAATGACATAAACACAGACATACAGAGACATAGACTGACAGAAATATAGACTGACAGGAACACTGACTGACAGGAACACAGACTGACAGGAACACAGACTTACAGGAACACAGACTGACAGGAAAACAGACTCAGAGTAAAATAGATTGACCAAAACAAAGACTGACAGGAACAAAGACTGACAGGAACACAGACTGACCGGAACATAGTCTGACCAAAATATAGTCTGACTGGAACATAGACAGATGATAACATAGACTGACAGGAACACAGACTGACAAGAATATAGACTGGCAGGAACATAGACTGACAGGAAAGCAGAACTGCAGGAACATAGACTGACAGGAACACAGATTGACGGAAACAAAGACTGAAAGGAACACAGACTGACAGGAACATAGTCTGACCGAAACAGAGGCAGACAGGAACATAGACTGACAGGAACACAGATTGACAGGAACACAGACTGACAGGAACACGGACTGACAGGTACACAGAATGACAGTAACACAGACTGACATGAACATAGACAGTCAGGAACACAGACTGACAGGAATATAGTCTGACAGGAACTTAGACGAACAGGAACATTGATTGACAGGAAAATAGAGTGAAAGGAAATCAGAATGACAGGAACATAGACTGACAGGAACATAGACTGACCAAAACATAGTCTGACAGGAACATAGACTGATGGTAACAGTGACTGACAGGAACACAGAGACTGACAGCAAAACAGACTGACAGGAACACAGACTGACAGAAACACAGACTGAAAGAAAAACAGACTGACATGAATACAGACTAACAGAGACACAGACCGACAGCAACACAGTCTGACAAGAACACTGACTGACATGAATACAGACAGAAAGGAATACAGACTGACAGGAACATAGATTGACAGTAATACAGACTGACAGGAAGACAGGCTGACAGGAACATAGACTGACAGGAAAATTGGACTGACCGAAACAAAGACTGACAGGAACAAAGACAGACAGAAACATAGACTGACAGGAACATATACTGACAGGAAAGCTGTCTGACAGGAACACAGACTGACAGGAACATATACTAACAGAAACACAGACTGACAGGAACACAGACTGACAGGAACACAGACTGACAAGAAAACTGACTGACAGGAATACAGACTGACAGGAATAAAGACTGACAAGAAGACAGACTGACAGAAACAGAGTCGGACAAGAACACAGACTGACAGAAACACTGTCAGAAACACAGACTGACAAGAACACAGTCTGACAGTAAACAGAAACCTTCAGGAAAACAGACTGACAGGAATAAAGACTGACAGGAACATAGACTGACATGAACATTGATTGACAGGAACACAGACTGACAGGAACACAGACTGACAGCAACACAGACTGACAGGAACATTGACTGACCAAAACATAGTCTGACAGGAACATAGACTGATGGTAACTGTGACTAACAGGAACACAGAGACTGACAACAAAACAGACTGACAGGAACACAGACTGACAGAAACACAGACTGAAAGAAACACAGACTGACAGGAATACAGACTGACAGGAACACTGACTGACAAGAATGCAGACTGACAGGAATACAGAATGACAGGAACAAAGACTGACAGGAACAACGACTGACAGGAACACAGACTGACCGGAACATAGACTGACTAAAACAGAGTCTGACAGGAACATAGACTGAAGATAACATAGACTGACATCAACACAGACTGACAGGAACATAGACTGAGAAGAACATAGACTGACAGGAACACAGACTGATAGGAACATAGACTGACCGAAACATAGACTGAAAGAAACATAGTCTGACAGGAACACAGACTGACAGATACACAGACGGACTGAAACACAGACTAACAGGAACACAGAATGACATAAACACAGACATACAGAGACATAGACTGACAGCAACACAGACTGACAGGAATATAGACTGACAGGAACACTGACTGACAGGAGCACAGAGTGACGGAAACAAAGTCTGAAAGGAACGCAGACTGACAGGAACATAGACAGACCGAAACAGAGACTGACAGGAACCATAGACTGACAGGAACACAGATTGACAGGAACACCGACTGACAGGAACACGGACTGACAGGAACACAGACTGACAGGAACACAGACTGACAGGAACATAGACTGACATGAACATTGATTGACAGGAACACAGACTGACAGGAACACAGACTGACAGCAACACAGACTGACAGGAACATTGACTGACCAAAACATAGTCTGACAGGAACATAGACTGATGGTAACTGTGACTAACAGGAACACAGAGACTGACAACAAAACAGACTGACAGGAACACAGACTGACAGAAACACAGACTGAAAGAAACACAGACTGACAGGAATACAGACTGACAGGAACACTGACTGACAAGAATGCAGACTGACAGGAATACAGAATGACAGGAACAAAGACTGACAGGAACATAGATTGACAGGAATACAGACTGACCGGAAACTAGACTGACTTAAACATAGTCGGCCAGGAACATAGACTGACGATAATATAGACTGACAGGAACATAGACTGAGAAGAACATAGACTGACAGGAACACAGACAGACAGGAACATGGACTGACCGCAAACTAGACTGACTTAAACATAGTTGGCCAGGAACATTGACTGACGATAATATAGACTGACAGGAACATAGACTGAGAAGAACATGGATTGACCAAAACAAAGACTGACAGGAACAAAGACTGACAGGAACACAGACTGACCGGAAACTAGACTGACTTAAACATAGTCGGCCAGAAACATAGACTGACGATAATATAGACTGACAGGAACATAGACTGAGAAGAACATAGACTGACAGGAACACAGACAGACAGGAACATGGACTGACCGAAACATAGACTGACAGAAACATAGTGTGACAGGAACACAGGCTGACAGATACACAGACAGACTGAAACATAGACTAACAGGAACACAGAATGACATAAACACAGACATACAGAGACATAGACTGACAGAAATATAGACTGACAGGAACACTGACTGACAGGAACACAGACTGACAGGAACACAGACTTACAGGAACACAGACTGACAGGAAAACAGACTCAGAGTAAAATAGATTGACCAAAACAAAGACTGACAGGAACAAAGACTGACAGGAACACAGACTGACCGGAACATAGTCTGACCAAAATATAGTCTGACTGGAACATAGACAGATGATAACATAGACTGACAGGAACACAGACTGACAAGAATATAGACTGGCAGGAACATAGACTGACAGGAAAGCAGAACTGCAGGAACATAGACTGACAGGAACACAGATTGACGGAAACAAAGACTGAAAGGAACACAGACTGACAGGAACATAGTCTGACCGAAACAGAGGCAGACAGGAACATAGACTGACAGGAACACAGATTGACAGGAACACAGACTGACAGGAACACGGACTGACAGGTACACAGAATGACAGTAACACAGACTGACATGAACATAGACAGTCAGGAACACAGACTGACAGGAATATAGTCTGACAGGAACTTAGACGAACAGGAACATTGATTGACAGGAAAATAGAGTGAAAGGAAATCAGAATGACAGGAACATAGACTGACAGGAACATAGACTGACCAAAACATAGTCTGACAGGAACATAGACTGATGGTAACAGTGACTGACAGGAACACAGAGACTGACAGCAAAACAGACTGACAGGAACACAGACTGACAGAAACACAGACTGAAAGAAAAACAGACTGACATGAATACAGACTAACAGAGACACAGACCGACAGCAACACAGTCTGACAAGAACACTGACTGACATGAATACAGACAGAAAGGAATACAGACTGACAGGAACATAGATTGACAGTAATACAGACTGACAGGAAGACAGGCTGACAGGAACATAGACTGACAGGAAAATTGGACTGACCGAAACAAAGACTGACAGGAACAAAGACAGACAGAAACATAGACTGACAGGAACATATACTGACAGGAAAGCTGTCTGACAGGAACACAGACTGACAGGAACATATACTAACAGAAACACAGACTGACAGGAACACAGACTGACAGGAACACAGACTGACAAGAAAACTGACTGACAGGAATACAGACTGACAGGAATAAAGACTGACAAGAAGACAGACTGACAGAAACAGAGTCGGACAAGAACACAGACTGACAGAAACACTGTCAGAAACACAGACTGACAAGAACACAGTCTGACAGTAAACAGAAACCTTCAGGAAAACAGACTGACAGGAATAAAGACTGACAGGAACATAGACTGACAGGAACATAGACTGACATGAACAAAGACTGACAGGAACATTTACTGACAGGAACACAGACTGACAGGAACACAGGCTGACAGAAACACAGACTGACAGAAACACAGACTGAAAGAAACAGACTGACAGGAATAAAGACTGACAGAAACTCAGACTGAAAGGAACACAGGCTGACAGAAACACAGATTGACAGGAAGACATACTGACAGATACAAAGACTGAATGAAACAAAGACTGACAGGTATACAGTCTGACAGGAGCACAGACTGACAGGAAGACAGTCTGACAGGAACACAGACTGACAGAAACACAGACTGACAGGAATACAGACTGGCAGGAACACAGACTGAATGGAACATAGACTGACAGGAACATAGACTGATGGTAACAGAGACTGTCAGGAACACAGACTGACAGAAACAGAGTCGGACAGGAGCACAGACTGACAGAAACACTGACAGAAACATAGACTGACAGAAACACAGACTGACAGAAAACAGAAACAGACTGCAAAACAGACTGACAGGAATACAGATTGAGAGGAACATAGTCTGACAGGAACATAGACTGATGGTAACAGAGACTGACAGGAACACAGACTGACGGAAAACAGAGACGAAAAGCAAAACAGACTGACAGGAAGACAGACTGACAGATACACAGACAGACTGAAACATAGTCTTGCAGGAATACAGACTGACAGAAACACTGACAGAAACACAGACTGACAGGAACAGAGGCTGACAGGAACATAGACTGACAGGAACACTGACTGACAGGAACTCAGGCTGACAGAAACACAGACTGACAGGACATAGACTGACGGAAACACAGACAGACAGGCACACAGACTGACAGGACATAGACTGAAAGAAACACAGACTGACAGGAACACAGACTGACAGGAATACAGACTGACAGGAACACCGAATGACAGGAACACTCATTGACAAGAACACAGACTGACAGGACATAGACTGACAGGAACACAGACTGACAGGAACACAGACTGTCAGGACACAGACTGACAGGAACACTCATTGACAAGAACACAGACTGTCAGGAACACGGACTGACAGAAACAGAGTCGGACAGTAACACGGACTGAAAGAAACACTGTCAGAAACACAGACTGACAGGAACACAGTCTGACAGAAAACAGAAACGTTCAGCAAAACAGACTGACAGGAATACAGACTGACAGGAACATAGACTGACAGGAACATAGACTGACATGAATAAAGACCTACAGGAACACAGACTGACAGGAACATAGATTGACAGGAACAGAGAGTGATCAAAACATAGTCTGACAGGAACATAGACTGAAAGGAACAGTGACTGACAGGAACACAGACTGACAGAAAGCAGAGACTAACAGCAAAGCAGACTGACAGGAACACAGACTGACAGAAACACAGATTGACTGGACAATGTCTGACAGTAAGGCAGAATGACAGGAACATAGACATATAGGAACACAGGCTGACAGAAGCACAGACTGACAGAATCACAGACTGAAAGAAGCACAGACTGACAGGAATACAGACTGATGGAAACTCAGACTGACAGGAACACAGGCTGACAGAGACACAGATTGACAGGACACTGACTGAAAGAAACACTGACTGACAGGAAGACAGACTGACAGATAAACAGACAGACTGAAACATAATCTGACAGGAATACAGACTGACAGGAACACAGACTGAAAGGAAGACAGACTGACAGGAAGACAGACTGACAGGAACAAAGAATGTCAGGAACATTGTCTGAGCAAAACATAGTCTGACAGGAACATATACTGACGGTAACAGAGACTGACAGGAACACAGACAGAAAACGGAGACTAACAGCAAGACAGACTGACAGAAACACAGACTGAGAGAAACACAGACTGACAGAAACAAAGTCGGACAGGAACGCAGACTGACAGAAACACTGACAGAAATACAGACTGACAGGAACACAGGCTGAAAGGAACATAGACTGACAGGAAAACTGACTGACAGAAACACATACTGACAGAAACACAGACTGCCTGTGTGGAGTTTGCAAGTTCTCCCTGTGTCTGCGTGGGTTTTCTCCGGGTGCTCCGGTTTCCTCCCACAAGCCAAAAGACTTGCAGGTTGATAGGTAAATTGGCCATTATAAATTGTCACTAGTATAGGTAGGTGGTAGGGAAATATAGGGACAGGTGGGGATGTTTGTTGGGAATATGGGATTAGTGTAGGATTAGTATAAATGGGTGGTTGATGTTCGGCACAGACTCGGTGGGCCGAAGGGCCTGTTTCAGTGCTGTATCTCTAATCTAAAAAAAAAAATAGACTGACAGAAACACAGACGTGCAGAAGCACAGACTGACAGGAACACAGACTGACAGGAACACTGACTGTCAGGACACAGACTGACAGGAACACTCATTGACAGGAACACAGACTGTCAGGGCACAGACTGACAGGAACACTCATTGACAAGAACACAGACTGTCAGGAACATAGACTGACAGAAACAGAGTCGGACAGGAACACAGACTGACAGAAACACTGTCAGAAACACAGACTGAAAGGAACACAGTCTGACAGAAAACAGAAATTTTCATCAAAACAGACAGACAGGAATACAGACTTACAGGAACATAGACTGACAGGAACATAGACTGACATGAACAAAGACTGACAGGAACATTTACTGACAGGAACACAAACTGACAGAGAACACAGGCAGAGAGAAACATAGACTGACAGGAACATATAATGACAGGAATGCAGACTGACAGGAACACAGACTGACAGGAACATAGAATGACAGGAACAGAGACTGATCAAAACACATTCTGACAGGAACATAGACTGACAGGAACAGAGACTGAAAGGAACACAGACTGAAAGAAAACAGAGACGAACAGCAAAGCAGACTGACAGGAACACAGACAGACAGAAATCACTGACTGAAAGAAACACAGACTGACAGAAACAGAGTCGGACAGGAACACATACCGACAGAAACACAGACTGACAGGAATACAGACTGACAGGAACATAGAAACAGGAACAGAGACTGACAGAAAACAGAGACTAACAGCAAATCAGTCTGACAGGAACACAGACTGACAGAAACACTGACTGAAAGAAACACAGACTGACAGATACAGCGTCGGACAGGAACACAGACCGACAGAAACACTGACAGAAACACAGACTGACAGGAACACAGACTGACAGGAAGACAGGCTTACAGAAACACAGACTGAAAGAAACACAGACTGACATGAATACATACTGACAGAAACTCAGACTGACAGGAACACAGGCTGACAGGAACACAGGCTGACAGAAACACAGACTGAAAGAAACACAGACTGACAGGAATACATACTGACAGAAACTCAGACTGACAGGAACACAGGCTGGCAGAAACACAGATTGACAGGAAGACAGACTGACAGATACAAAGACTGAATGAAACAAAGACTGGCAGGTATACAGTCTGACTGGAACACAGACTGACAGGATGACAGACTGACAGGAACACAGACTGACAGAAACACAGAGGGACAGGAATACAGACTGGCAGGAACACAGACTGACAGGAACATAGACTGACAGGAACATAGAATGACATGAACAAAGAATGACAGGAACATTTACTGACAGGAGCACAGACTGACAGGAACACAGGCTGACAGAAACACAGACTGACAGAAACACAGACTGAAAGAAACAGACTGACAGGAATACAGACTGACAGAAACTCAGACTGACAGGAACACAGGCTGACAGAAACACAGATTGACAGGAAGACAGACTGACAGATACAAAGACTGAATGAAACAAAGACTGACAGGTATACAGTCTGACAGGAACAAGGACTGACAGGAAGACAGACTGACAGGAATACAGACTGACAGAAACACAGACTGACAGGAATACAGACTGGCAGGAACACTGACTGACAGGCACATAGACTGACAGGAACATAGACTGACGGTAACAGAGACTGTCAGGAACACAGACTGACAGGAACAGAGTCGGACAGGAACACAGACTGACAGAAACACTGACAGAAACATAGACTGACAGGAACACAGACTGACAGAAAACAGAAACTGACTGCAAAACAGACTGACAGGAATACAGATTGACAGGAACATAGACTGACAGGAACATAGACTGACATGAACAGAGACTGACAGGAACATATACTGACAGGGACACACACTGAAAGGGAACACAGACAGACAGAAACATAGACTGACAGGAACATATACTGACAGGAAAGCAGACTGACAGGAACATATACTAACAGAAACACAGACTGACAGGAACACAGACTGACAGGAACACAGACTGACAAGAACACTGACTGACAGGAATTGAGACTGACAGGAATAAAGACAGACAGGAACATAGACTGACTGAAACGCAGACTGACAGGAACAAAGACTGACAAGAACTTAGACTAACAGAAACGCAGACTGACAGGAATACAGACTGACAGAAATGCAGCTTGACAGGAACACAGACCGAAAATAACACAGACTGACAGGAATACAGACTGGCAGGAACATAGACTGACATAAACATAGACTGACAGGACACAGACTGATAGGAACACTGACTGACATGAACACTGACTGACAGGACACAGACTGACAGAAAACAAAGACTGACAGCAAAGCAGACTGACAGTAACACAGACTGACAGGACACAGACTGACAGGAACACTCATTGACAGGATCACAGACTGACAGGAACACAGACTGACAGGAACACTGACAGAAACACAGACTGACAGGAACACAGACTGACAAGAACAGAGGCTGACAGAAACACAGACTGACAGGACACATACTGTCGGACACGGACTGCCAGGACACAGACTGACAGAAGCACAGACTGACAGGAATACAGACTGGCAGGAACACAGACTGACAGGAATACAGACTGGCAGGAACACAGACTGACAGGCACATAGACTGACAGGAACATCGACTGACGGTAACAGAGACTGTCAGGAACACAGACTGACAGAAACAGAGTCGGACAGGAACACAGAAAGACAGAAACACTGACAGAAACACAGACTGACAGGAACACAGACTGACAAGAACAGAGGCTGACAGAAACACAGACTGACAGGACACATACTGTAGGACACGGACTGACAGGACACAGACTGACAGAAGCACAGACTGACAGGACACAGGCTGACAGAAACACAGACTTACAGAAACACAGACTGACAGGAATACATACTGAAAGCAATACAGACTGACAGAAACACAGTCTGCAAGGAACACAGACTGACAGGAGCATAGACTGACAGGAACATAGACTGACATGATCATAGAATGACATGAACAAAGACTGACAGGAACATTTACTGACAGGAAGACGCACTGACAGAAACACGGACTGACAGAAACACAGACTGACAGGAACACAGACTGACAGGAGCATAGACTGACAGGAACATAGACTGACATGATCATAGAATGACATGAACAAAGACTGACAGGATCATTTACTGACAGGAAGACGCACTGACAGAAACACGGACTGACAGAAACACAGACTGACAGGAACACAGACTGACAGGAGCATAGACTGACAGGAACATAGACTGACATGATCATAGAATGACATGAACAAAGACTGACAGGAACATTTACTGACAGGAACACAGACTGACAGGAACACAGGCTGACAGAAACACAGACTGACAGAAACACAGACTGAAAGAAACAGACTGACAGGAATACAGACTGACAGAAACTCAGACTGACAGGAACACAGGCTGACAGAAACACAGATTGACAGGAAGACAGACTGACAGATACAAAGACTGAATGAAACAAAGACTGACAGGTATAGAGTCTGACAGGAACAAGGACTGACAGGAAGACAGACTGACAGGAAGACAGACTGACAGAAACACAGACTGACAGGAATACAGACTGGCAGGAACACAGACTGACAGGCAAATAGACTGACAGGAATATAGACTGACGGTAACTGAGACTGTCAGGAACACAGACTGACAGAAACAGTGTCGGACAGGAACACAGACTGACAGAAACACTGACAGAAACATAGACTGACAGGAACACAGACTGAAAGAAAACAGAAACTGACTGCAAAACAGACTGACAGGAATACAGATTGACAGGAACATAGACTGACAGGAACATAGACTGACATGAACATATACTGACAGGGACACACACTGATAGGAACACAGACAGACAGAAACATAGACTGACAGGAACATATACTGACAGGAAAGCAGACTGACAGGAACACAGACTGACAGGAACATATAATAACAGAAACACAGACTGACAGGAACACAGACTGACAAGAACACTGACTGACAGGAATTGAGACTGACAGGAATAAAGACAGACAGGAACATAGACTGACTGAAACGCAGAGTGACAGGAACAAAGACTGACAAGAACTTAGACTAACAGAAACGCAGACTGGCAGGAATACAGACTGACAGAAATGCAGCTTGACAGGAACACAGACCGAAAATAACACAGTCTGACAGGAATACAGACAGGCAGGAACATAGACTGACATAAACATAGACTGACAGGACACAGACTGATAGGAACACTGACTGACATGAACACTGACTGACAGGACACAGACTGACAGAAAACAAAGACTGACAGCAAAGCAGACTGACAGTAACACAGACTGACAGGACACAGACTGACAGGAACACTCATTGACAGGATCACAGACTGACAGGAACACAGACTGACAGGAACACTGACAGAAACACAGACTGACAGGAACACAGACTGACAAGAACAGAGGCTGACAGAAACAAAGACTGACAGGACACATACTGTAGGACACGGACTGACAGGACACAGACTGACAGAAGCACAGACTGACAGGACACAGGCTGACAGAAACACAGACTGACAGGAATACATACTGAAAGCAATACAGACTGACAGAAACACTGACTGACAGGTACAGAGGCTGACTGAAATACAGACTGACAGGACACAGACTGACAGAAACACAGTCTGACTGGAAAGCGGACTGACAGGAACACAGGCTGACTGAAACGCAGAATGACAGGACATAGACTGACAGAAGCACAGACTGAAAGGAACATAGACTGACAGGAAAACAGACTGAAAGAAACACAGATTGACAGGGCACTGACAGAGAGAAACACAGACTGACAGAAACACAGTCTGCAAGGAACATAGGCTGACAGAAACACAGACTGACAGAATCACAGACTGAAAGAAACAAATACTGACAGGAATACAGACTGACGGAAGCACTGACAGACAGGAACACAGGCTGACAGAAACACAGTTTGACAGGACACTGACTGATAGAAACACAGACTGAGAGGAAGACAGACTGACAGATACACAGACTGACTGAAACACAGACTGACAGATATACAGACTGACAGGAACACAGACTGACAGGAACATGCACTGACAGAAACACGGACTGACAGAAACACAGACTGACAGGAACACAGACTGACAGGAACATAGACTGACAGGAACATAGACTGATAAAACATAGTCTGACAGGAGCATAGACTGACGGTAACAGAGACTGACAGGAACACAGACTGACAGAAAACAGACACTAACAGCAAAACAGACTGACATGAACACAGACTGACAGGAACACACAGTGAAAAATACACAGACTGACAGTAACAGAGACGGACAGGAACACAGACTGACAGAAACACAGATTGACAGGACACTGACTGATAGAAACACAGACTGACAGGAAGACAGACTGACAGATACACAGACAGTCTGAAACATAGTCTGACAGGAAGACAGACTGACAGGAACACAGACTGACAGGAAGACAGACTGACAGGAACACAGACTGACAGAAAACAGAAACTTTCAGCAAAACAGACTGACAGGAATACAGACTGACAGGAACATAGACTGACAGGAACATAGACTGACATGAGCAAAGACTGACAGGAACATTTACTGACAGGAACACAGACTGACAGAGAACACAGGCAGACAGAAACATAGACTGACAGGAACATATAATGACAGGAACGCTGACTGACAGGAACATAGACTGACAGGAACACAGACTAACTGTAACACAGATTGACAGGAACACAGACTGACAGGAACACAGACTGGCAAGAAGACTGACGGACAGGACTACAGACTGAAAGGAATAAAGACTGACAGGAACAGAGACTGACAGGAACATAGAATGACAGGAACAGTGACTGACAGGAACACAGACTGACAGAAAACAGAGACTAACAGCAAAACAGACTGACAGGAACACAGGCTGACAGAAACACAGACTGAAAGAAACACAGACTGACAGAAACAGATTCGGAAAGGAGCACAGACCGACAGAAACACGGACTGACAGGAACACAGACTGACAGGAACACAGGCTGACAGAAACACAGATTGACAGGAACACAGACTGACAGATAACAGAGACTAACAGCAAAACAGACTGACAGGAACACAGACTGACAGCAAAGCAGACTGACAGTAACACAGAATGACAGGACACAGACTGACAGGAACACTCATTGACAGGATCACAGACTGACAGGAACAAAGACTGACAGGAACACTGACAGAAACAAGGACTGACAGGAACACAGACTGACAAGAACAGAGGCTGACAGAAACACAGACTGACAGGACACACACTGTAGGACACGGACTGACAGGACACAGACTGACAGAAGCACAGACTGACAGGACACAGGCTGACAGAAACACAGACTTACAGAAACACAGACTGACAGGAATACATACTGAAAGCAACACAGACTGACAGAAACACTGACTGACAGGTACAGAGGCTGACTGAAATACAGACTGACAGGACACAGACTGACAGAAACACAGTCTGACAGGAAAGCGGACTGACAGAAGCACAGACTGACAGGACACAGGCTGACAGAAACACAGACTTACAGAAACACAGACTGACAGGAATACATACTGAAAGCAATACAGACTGACAGAAACACTGACTGACAGGTACAGAGGCTGACTGAAACACAGAATGACAGGACATAGACTGACAGAAGCACAGACTGAAAGGAACATAGACTGACAGGAAAACAGACTGAAAGAAACACAGATTGACAGGGCACTGACAGAGAGAAACACAGACTGACAGAAACACAGTCTGCAAGGAACATAGGCTGACAGAAACACAGACTGACAGAATCACAGACTGAAAGAAACACAGACTGACAGGAATACAGACTGACAGAAACGCAGACTGACAGGAACACAGGCTGACAGAAACACAGACTGAAAGAAACAAATACTGACAGGAATACAGACTGACGGAAGCACTGACAGACAGGAACACAGGCTGACAGAAACACAGTTTGACAGGACACTGGCTGATAGAAACACAGACTGACAGGAAGACGCACTGACAGAAACACAGACTGACAGGAACAGAGACTGACAGGAACATAGATTGACAGGAACATAGACTGACAAAACATAGTCTGACAGGAGCATAGACTGACGGTAACAGAGACTGACAGGAACACAGACTGACAGAAAACAGAGACTGACAGCAAAACAGACTGACATGAACACAGACTGACAGGAACACTCAGTGAAAAATACACAGACTGACAGTAACAGAGACGGACAGGAACACAGACTGACAGAAACACAGATTGACAGGACACTGACTGATAGAAACACAGACTGACAGGAAGACAGACTGACAGATACACAGACAGACTGAAACATAGTCTGACAGGAATACTGACTGACAGGAACACAGACTGAGACCAAGACAGACTGACAGGAACACAGACTGACAGAAAACAGAAACTTTCAGCAAAACAGTCTGGCAGGAATACAGACTGACAGGAACATAGACTGACAGGAACATAGACTGACATGAACAAAGACTGACAGGAACATTTACTGACAGGAAAACAGACTGACAGAGAACACAGGCAGACAGAAACATAGACTGACAGGAACATATAATGACAGGAACGCAGACTGACAGGAACATAGACTGACAGGAACACATACTAACTGTAACACAGATTGACAGGAACACAGACTGACAGGAACACAGACTGGCAAGAAGACTGGCAGACAGGAATACAGACTGAAAGGAATAAAGACTGACAGGAACAGAGACTGACAGGAACATAGAATGACAGGAACAGAGACTGACAGGAACACAGACTGACAGAAAACAGAGACTAACTGCAAAACAGACTGACAGGAACACAGGCTGACAGAAACACAGACTGAAAGAAACACAGACTGACAGAAACATATTCGGAAAGGAGCACAGACCGACAGAAACACGGACTGACAGGAACACAGTCTGACAGGAACACAGGCTGACAGAAACACAGATTGACAGGAACACAGACTGACAGATAACAGAGACTAACAGCAAAACAGACTGACAGGAAGACAGACTGACAGAAACACAGACTGACAGGAAGACAGACTGACAGGAACACAGACTGACAGAAAACAGAAACTTTCAGCAAAACAGACTGACAGGAATACAGACTGACAGGAACATAGACTGACAGGAACATAGACTGACATGAGCAAAGACTGACAGGAACATTTACTGACAGGAACACAGACTGACAGAGAACACAGGCAGACAGAAACATAGACTGACAGGAACATATAATGACAGGAACGCTGACTGACAGGAACATAGACTGACAGGAACACAGACTAACTGTAACACAGATTGACAGGAACACAGACTGACAGGAACACATACTGGCAAGAAGACTGACGGACAGGACTACAGACTGAAAGGAATAAAGACTGACAGGAACAGAGACTGACAGGAACATAGAATGACAGGAACAGTGACTGACAGGAACACAGACTGACAGAAA
Organism: Heterodontus francisci; assembly: GCF_036365525.1. NCBI lineage: Eukaryota > Metazoa > Chordata > Chondrichthyes > Heterodontiformes > Heterodontidae > Heterodontus > Heterodontus francisci. The sequence goes on from NC_090395.1 coordinate 20,688,639, forward strand.
ACAGAGACTAACAGCAAAACAGACTGACAGGAACACAGGCTGACAGAAACACAGACTGAAAGAAACACAGACTGACAGAAACAGATTCGGAAAGGAGCACAGACCGACAGAAACACGGACTGACAGGAACACAGACTGACAGGAACACAGGCTGACAGAAACACAGATTGACAGGAACACAGACTGACAGATAACAGAGACTAACAGCAAAACAGACTGACAGGAACACAGACTGACAGCAAAGCAGACTGACAGTAACACAGAATGACAGGACACAGACTGACAGGAACACTCATTGACAGGATCACAGACTGACAGGAACAAAGACTGACAGGAACACTGACAGAAACAAGGACTGACAGGAACACAGACTGACAAGAACAGAGGCTGACAGAAACACAGACTGACAGGACACACACTGTAGGACACGGACTGACAGGACACAGACTGACAGAAGCACAGACTGACAGGACACAGGCTGACAGAAACACAGACTTACAGAAACACAGACTGACAGGAATACATACTGAAAGCAACACAGACTGACAGAAACACTGACTGACAGGTACAGAGGCTGACTGAAATACAGACTGACAGGACACAGACTGACAGAAACACAGTCTGACAGGAAAGCGGACTGACAGAAGCACAGACTGACAGGACACAGGCTGACAGAAACACAGACTTACAGAAACACAGACTGACAGGAATACATACTGAAAGCAATACAGACTGACAGAAACACTGACTGACAGGTACAGAGGCTGACTGAAACACAGAATGACAGGACATAGACTGACAGAAGCACAGACTGAAAGGAACATAGACTGACAGGAAAACAGACTGAAAGAAACACAGATTGACAGGGCACTGACAGAGAGAAACACAGACTGACAGAAACACAGTCTGCAAGGAACATAGGCTGACAGAAACACAGACTGACAGAATCACAGACTGAAAGAAACACAGACTGACAGGAATACAGACTGACAGAAACGCAGACTGACAGGAACACAGGCTGACAGAAACACAGACTGAAAGAAACAAATACTGACAGGAATACAGACTGACGGAAGCACTGACAGACAGGAACACAGGCTGACAGAAACACAGTTTGACAGGACACTGGCTGATAGAAACACAGACTGACAGGAAGACGGACTGACAGAAACACAGACTGACAGGAACAGAGACTGACAGGAACATAGATTGACAGGAACATAGACTGACAAAACATAGTCTGACAGGAGCATAGACTGACGATAACAGAGACTGACAGGAACACAGACTGACAGAAAACAGAGACTGACAGCAAAACAGACTGACATGAACACAGACTGACAGGAACACTCAGTGAAAAATACACAGACTGACAGTAACAGAGACGGACAGGAACACAGACTGACAGAAACACAGATTGACAGGACACTGACTGATAGAAACACAGACTGACAGGAAGACAGACTGACAGATACACAGACAGACTGAAACATAGTCTGACAGGAATACTGACTGACAGGAACACAGACTGAGACCAAGACAGACTGACAGGAACACAGACTGACAGAAAACAGAAACTTTCAGCAAAACAGTCTGGCAGGAATACAGACTGACAGGAACATAGACTGACAGGAACATAGACTGACATGAACAAAGACTGACAGGAACATATAATGACAGGAACGCAGACTGACAGGAACATAGACTGACAGGAACACATACTAACTGTAACACAGATTGACAGGAACACAGACTGACAGGAACACAGACTGGCAAGAAGACTGGCAGACAGGAATACAGACTGAAAGGAATAAAGACTGACAGGAACAGAGACTGACAGGAACATAGAATGACAGGAACAGAGACTGACAGGAACACAGACTGACAGAAAACAGAGACTAACTGCAAAACAGACTGACAGGAACACAGGCTGACAGAAACACAGACTGAAAGAAACACAGACTGACAGAAACATATTCGGAAAGGAGCACAGACCGACAGAAACACGGACTGACAGGAACACAGACTGACAGGAACACAGGCTGACAGAAACACAGATTGACAGGAACACAGACTGACAGATAACAGAGACTAACAGCAAAACAGACTGACAGGAACACAGACTGACAGAAACACAGACTGAAAGGAACACAGACTGACAGAAACAGAGTCGGACAGGAACACAGACTGACAGAAACACTGACAGAAACACAGACTGACAGGAACACAGACTAACAGAAACACAGACTGACAGGAATACATACTGAAAGGAATACAGACTGACAGAAACACTGACTGACAGGTACAGAGGCTGACTGAAATACAGACTGACAGGACACAGACTGACAGAAACACAGTCTGACAGGAAAGCGGACTGACAGGAACACAGGCTGACTGAAAGGCAGAATGACAGGACATAGACTGACAGAAGCACAGACTGAAAGGAACATAGACTGACAGGAAAACAGACTGAAAGAATCACAGATTGACAGGGCACTGACAGAGAGAAACACAGACTGACAGAAACAAAGTCTGCAAGCAACATAGGCTGACAGAAACACAGACTGACAGAATCACAGACTGAAAGAAACAAATACTGACAGGAATACAGACTGACGGAAACACTGACTGACAGGAACACAGGCTGACAGAAACACAGATTGACAGGACACTGACTGATAGAAACACAGACTGACAGGAAGAGAGACTGACAGATACACAGACTGACTCAAACACAGACTGACAGATATACAGACTGACAGGAACACAGACTGACAGGAAGACACACTGACAGAAACACGGACTGACAGAAACACAGACTGACAGGAACACAGACTGACAGGAACATAGACTGACAGGAACATAGACTGACAAAACATATTCTGACAGGAGCATAGACTGACGGTAACAGAGACTGACAGGAACACAGACTGACAGAAAACAGACACTAACAGCAAAACAGACTGACATGAACACAGACTGACAGGAACACTCAGTGAAAAATACACAGACTGGCAGGAACAGAGACGGACAGGAACACAGACTGACAGAAACACAGATTGACAGGACACTGACTGACAGAAACACAGACTGACAGGAAGACAGACTGACAGATACACAGACAGACTGAAACATAGTCTGACAGGAATACAGACTGACAGGAACACAGACTGAGAGGAAGACAGACTGACAGGAACACAGACTGACAGAAAACAGAAATTTTCAGCAAAACAGACTGACAGGAATACAGACTGACAGGAACATAGACTGACAGGAACATAGACTGACATGAACAAAGACTGACAGGAACATTTACTGACAGGAACACAGACTGACAGAGAACACAGGCGGACTGAAACATAGACTGACAGGAACATATAATGACAGGAACGCAGACTGACAGGAACATAGGCTGACAGGAACACATACTAACTGTAACACAGATTGACAGGAACACAGACTGACAGGAACACAGACTGGCAAGAAGACTGACGGACAGGAATACAGACTGAAAGGAATAAAGACTGACAGGAACACAGACTGACAGAAAACAGAGACTAACTGCAAAACAGACTGACAGGAACACAGGCTGACAGAAACACAGACTGAAAGAAACACAGACTGACAGAAACAGATTCGGAAAGGAGCACAGACCGACAGAAACACGGACTGTCAGGAACACAGACTGACAGGAACACAGGCTGACAGAAACACAGATTGACAGGAACACAGACTGACAGATAACAGAGACTAACAGCAAAACAGACTGACAGGAACACAGACTGACAGAAACACAGACTGAAAGGAACACAGACTGACAGAAACAGAGTCGGACAGGAACACAGACTGACAGAAACACTGACAGAAACACAGACTGACAGGAACACAGACTAACAGAAACACAGACTGACAGGAATACATACTGAAAGGAATACAGACTGACAGAAACACTGACTGACAGGTACAGAGGCTGACTGAAATACAGACTGACAGGACACAGACTGACAGAAACACAGTTTGACAGGAAAGCGGACTGACAGGAACACAGGCTGACTGAAACGCAGAATGACAGGACATAGACTGACGGAAGCACAGACTGAAAGGAACATAGACTGACAGGAAAACAGACTGAAAGAATCACAGATTGACAGGGCACTGACAGAGAGAAACACAGACTGACAGAAACAAAGTCTGCAAGGAACATAGGCTGACAGAAACACAGACTGACAGAATCACAGACTGAAAGAAACAAATACTGACAGGAATACAGACTGACAGAAACACTGACAGACAGGAACACAGGCTGACAGAAACACAGATTGACAGGACACTGACTGATAGAAACACAGACTGACAGGAAGACAGACTGACAGATACACAGACTGACTGAAACACAGGCTGACAGATATACAGACTGACAGGAAGACAGACTGACAGGAAGACACACTGACAGAAACACGGACTGACAGAAACACAGACTGACAGGAACACAGAATGACAGGAACATAGACTGACAGGAACATAGACTGACAAAACATAGTCTGACAGGAGCATAGACTGACGGTAAGAGAGACTGACAGGAACACAGAGAGACAGAACACAGACTGACAGGAACACACAGTGAAAAATACACAGACTGACAGTAACAGAGAAGGACAGGAACACAGACTGACAGAAACACAGACTGAAAGAAACACAGACTGACAGGAACAGAGGCTGACAGAAACACAGACTGACAGGACACATACTGTTGGACACGGACTGACAGGACACAGACTGACAGAGGCACAGACTGACAGGACACAGGCTGTCAGAAAGACAGACTAACAGAAACACAGACTGACAGGAATACATACTGAAAGGAATACAGACTGACAGAAACACTGACTGACAGGTACAGAGGCTGACTGAAATACAGACTGACAGGACACAGACTGACAGAAACACAGTCTGACAGGAAAGCGGACTGACAGGAACATAGGCTCACTGAAACGCAGAATGACAGGACATAGACTGACAGAAGCACAGACTGAAAGGAACATAGACTGACAGGAAAACAGACTGAAAGAATCACAGATTGACAGGGCACTGACAGAGAGAAACACAGACTGACAGAAACACAGTCTGCAAGGAACATAGGCTGACAGAAACACAGACTGACAGAATCACAGACTGAAAGAAACAAATACTGACAGGAATACAGACTGATGGAAACACTGACAGACAGGAACACAGGTTGACAGAAACACAGATTGACAGGACACTGACTGATGGAAACACAGACTGACAGGAACATAGACTGACAGGAACATAGACTGACAAAACATAGTCTGACAGGAGCATAGACTGACGGTAAGAGAGACTGACAGGAACACAGAGAGACAGAACACAGACTGACAGGAACACACAGTGAAAAATACACAGACTGACAGTAACAGAGAAGGACAGGAACACAGACTGACAGAAACACAGACTGAAAGAAACACAGACTGACAGGAACCGAGGCTGACAGAAACACAGACTGACAGGACACATACTGTTGGACACGGACTGACAGGACACAGACTGACAGAGGCACAGACTGACAGGACACAGGCTGTCAGAAAGACAGACTAACAGAAACACAGACTGACAGGAATACATACTGAAAGGAATACAGACTGACAGAAACACTGACTGACAGGTACAGAGGCTGACTGAAATACAGACTGACAGGACACAGACTGACAGAAACACAGTCTGACAGGAAAGCGGACTGACAGGAACATAGGCTCACTGAAACGCAGAATGACAGGACATAGACTGACAGAAGCACAGACTGAAAGGAACATAGACTGACAGGAAAACAGACTGAAAGAATCACAGATTGACAGGGCACTGACAGAGAGAAACACAGACTGACAGAAACACAGTCTGCAAGGAACATAGGCTGACAGAAACACAGACTGACAGAATCACAGACTGAAAGAAACAAATACTGACAGGAATACAGACTGATGGAAACACTGACAGACAGGAACACAGGTTGACAGAAACACAGATTGACAGGACACTGACTGATGGAAACACAGACTGACAGGAAGACAGACTGACAGGTACACAGACTGACTGAAACACAGACTGAGAGATATACAGACTGACAGGAACACAGACTGACAGGAAGACACACTGACAGAAACACGGACTGACAGAAACACAGACTGACAGGAACACAGACTGACAGGAACATAGACTGACAGGAACATAGACTGACGGTAACAGAGACTAACAGCAAAACAGACTGACAGGAACACAGGCTGACAGAAACACAGACTGAAAGAAACACAGACTGACAGAAACAGATTCGGAAAGGAGCACAGACCGACAGAAACACGGACTGACAGGAACACAGACTGACAGGAACACAGGCTGACAGAAACACAGATTGACAGGAACACGGACTGACAGATAACAGAGACTAACAGCAAAACAGACTGACAGGAACACAGACTGACAGGAACACTCATTGACAGGATCACAGACTGACAGGAACAAAGACTGACAGGAACACTGACAGAAACAAGGACTGACAGGAACACAGACTGACAAGAACAGAGGCTGACAGAAACACAGACTGACAGGACACACACTGTAGGACACGGAATGACAGGACACAGACTGACAGAAGCACAGACTGACAGGACACAGGCTGACAGAAACACAGACTTACAGAAACACAGACTGACAGGAATACATACTGAAAGGAATACAGACTGACAGAAAAACTGACTGACAGGTACAGAGGCTGACTGAAATACAGACTGACAGGACACAGACTGACAGAAACACAGTCTGACAGGAAAGCGGACTGACAGGAACACAGGCTGACTGAAACGCAGAATGACAGGACATAGACTGACAGAAGCACAGACTGAAAGGAACATAGATTGACAGGGCACTGACAGAGAGAAACACAGACTGACAGAAACAAAGTCTGCAAGCAACATAGGCTGACAGAAACACAGACTGACAGAATCACAGACTGAAAGAAGCACAGACTGACAGGAATACAGACTGACAGAAACGCAGACTGACAGGAACACAGGCTGACAGAAACACAGAATGAAAGAAACAAATACTGACAGGAATACAGACTGACGGAAGCACTGACAGACAGGAACACAGGCTGACAGAAACACAGTTTGACAGGACACTGGCTGATATAAACACAGACTGACAGGAAGACGCACTGACAGAAACACAGACTGACAGGAACAGAGACTGACAGGAACATAGACTGACAGGAACATAGACTGACAAAACATAGTCTGACAGAAGCATAGACTGACGGTAACAGAGACTGACAGGAACACAGACTGACAGAAAACAGAGACTAACAGCAAAACAGACTGACATGAACACAGACAGACAGGAACACTCAGTGAAAAATACACAGACTGACAGTAAGAGAGACGGACAGGAACACAGACTGACAGAAACACAGATTGACAGGACACTGACTGACAGAAACACAGACTGACAGGAAGACAGACTGACAGATACACAGACAGACTGAAACATAGTCTGACAGGAATACAGACTGACAGGAACACAGACTGAGACCAAGACAGACTGACAGGAACACAGACTGACAGAAAACAGAAACTTTCAGCAAAAAAGTCTGACAGGAATACAGACTGACAGGAACATAGACTGACAGGAACATAGACTGACATGAACAAAGACTGACAGGAACATTTACTGACAGGAACACAGACTGACAGAGAACACAGGCAGACAGAAACATAGACTGACAGGAACATATAATGACAGGAACGCAGACTGACAGGAACATAGACTGACAGGAAGACATACTAACTGTGACACAGATTGACAGGAACACAGACTGACAGGAACACAGACTGGCAAGAAGACTGGCGGACAGGAATACAGACTGAAAGGAATAAAGACTGACAGGAACACAGACTGACAGGAACACAGACTGACAGAAAACAGAGACTAACTGCAAAACAGACTGACAGGAACACAGGCTGACAGAAACACAGACTGAAAGAAACACAGACTGACAGAAACATATTCGGAAAGGAGCACAGACCGACAGAAACACGGACTGACAGGAACACAGACTGACAGGAACACAGGCTGACAGAAACACAGATTGACAGGAACACAGACTGACAGATAACAGAGACTAACAGCAAAACAGACTGACAGGAACACAGACTGACAGAAACACAGACTGAAAGGAACACAGACTGACAGAAACACTGACAGAAACACAGACTGACAGGAACACAGACTAACAGAAACACAGACTGACAGGAATACATACTGAAAGGAATACAGACTGACAGAAACACTGACTGACAGGTACAGAGGCTGACTGAAATACAGACTGACAGGACACAGACTGACAGAAACACAGTTTGACAGGAAAGCGGACTGACAGGAACACAGGCTGACTGAAACGCAGAATGACAGGACATAGACTGACGGAAGCACAGACTGAAAGGAACATAGACTGACAGGAAAACAGACTGAAAGAATCACAGATTGACAGGGCACTGACAGAGAGAAACACAGACTGACAGAAACAAAGTCTGCAAGGAACATAGGCTGACAGAAACACAGACTGACAGAATCACAGACTGAAAGAAACAAATACTGACAGGAATACAGACTGACAGAAACACTGACAGACAGGAACACAGGCTGACAGAAACACAGATTGACAGGACACTGACTGATAGAAACACAGACTGACAGGAAGACAGACTGACAGATACACAGACTGACTGAAACACAGGCTGACAGATATAGAGACTGACAGGAAGACAGACTGACAGGAAGACACACTGACAGAAACACGGACTGACAGAAACACAGACTGACAGGAACACAGACTGACAGGAACATAGACTGACAGGAACATAGACTGACAAAACATAGTCTGACAGGAGCATAGACTGACGGTAAGAGAGACTGACAGGAACACAGACAGACAGAAAACAGACTGACAGGAACACACAGTGAAAAATACACAGACTGACAGTAACAGAGACGGACAGGAACACAGACTGACAGAAACACAGACTGAAAGAAACACGGACTGACAGGAACACAGACTGACAGGAACACAGGCTGACAGAAACACAGATTGACAGGAACACAGACTGACAGATAACAGAGACTAACAGCAAAACAGACTGACAGGAACACAGACTGACAGAAACACAGACTGAAAGGAACACAGACTGACAGAAACAGAGTCGGACAGGAACACAGACTGACAGAAACACTGACAGAAACACAGACTGACAGGAACACAGGCTAACAGAAACACAGACTGACAGGAATACATACTGAAAGGAATACAGACTGACAGAAACACTGACTGACAGGTACAGAGGCTGACTGAAATACAGACTGACAGGACACAGACTGACAGAAACACAGTCTGACAGGAAAGCGGACTGACAGGAACATAGGCTCACTGAAACGCAGAATGACAGGACATAGACTGACAGAAGCACAGACTGAAAGGAACATAGACTGACAGGAAAACAGACTGAAAGAATCACAGATTGACAGGGCACTGACAGAGAGAAACACAGACTGACAGAAACAAAGTCTGCAAGCAACATAGGCTGACAGAAACACAGACTGACAGAATCACAGACTGAAAGAAACATATACTGACAGGAATACAGACTGACGGAAACACTGAAAGACAGGAACACAGGCTGACAGAAACACAGATTGACAGGACACTGACTGATAGAAACACAGACTGACAGGAAGACAGACTGACTGATACACAGGCTGACTCAAACACAGACTGACAGATATACAGACTGACAGGAACACAGACTGACAGGAAGACACACTGACAGAAACACGGACTGACAGAAACACAGACTGACAGGAACACAGACTGACAGGAACATAGACTGACAGGAACATAGACTGACAAAACATAGTCTGACAGGAGCATAGACTGACGGTAACAGAGACTGACAGGAACACAGACTGACAGAAAACAGAGACTAACAGCAAAACAGACTGACATGAACACAGAATGACAGGAACACTCAGTGAAAAATACACAGACTGACAGGAACAGAGACGGACAGGAACACAGACTGACTGAAACACAGATTGACAGGACACTGACTGACAGAAACACAGACTGACAGGAAGACAGACTGACAGATATACAGACAGACTGAAACATAGTCTGACATTAATACAGACTGACAGGAACACAGACTGAGACGAAGACAGACTGATAGGAACACAGACTGACAGAAAACAGAAATTTTCAGCAAAACAGACTGACAGGAATACAGACTGACAGGAACATAGACTGACATGAACAAAGACTGACAGGAACATTTACTGACAGGAACACAGACTGACAGAGAACACAGGCAGACAGAAACATAGACTGACAGGAACATATAATGACAGGAACGCAGACTGACAGGAACATAGGCTGACAGGAACACATACTAACTGTAACACAGATTGACAGGAACACAGACTGACAGGAACACAGACTGGCAAGAAGACTGACGGACAGGAATACAGACTGAAAGGAATAAAGACTGACAGGAACACAGACTGACAGAAAACAGAGACTAACTGCAAAACAGACTGACAGGAACACAGGCTGACAGAAACACAGACTGAAAGAAACACAGACTGACAGAAACAGATTCGGAAAGGAGCACAGACCGACAGAAATACGGACTGTCAGGAACACAGACTGACAGGAACACAGGCTGACAGAACACAGATTGACAGGCACACAGACTGACAGATAACAGAGACTAACAGCAAAACAGACTGATAGGAACACAGACTGACAGAAACACAGACTGAAAGGAGCACAGACTGACAGAAACACAGACTGACAGGAACACAGACTAACAGAAACACAGACTGACAGGAATACATACTGAAAGGAATAGAGACTGACAGAAACACTGACTGACAGGTACAGAGGCTGACTGAAATACAGACTGACAGGACACAGACTGACAGAAACACAGTTTGACAGGAAAGCGGACTGACAGGAACACAGGCTGACTGAAACGCAGAATGACAGGACATAGACTGACGGAAGCAAAGACTGAAAGGAACATAGACTGACAGGAAAACAGACTGAAAGAATCACAGATTGACAGGGCACTGACAGAGAGAAACGCAGACTGACAGAAACAAAGTCTGCAAGCAACATAGGCTGACAGAAACACAGACTGACAGAATCACAGACTGAAAGAAACACAGACTGACAGGAATACAGACTGACAGAAACACTGACAGACAGGAACACAGGCTGACAGAAACACAGATTGACAGGACACTGACTGATGGAAACACAGACTGACAGGAAGACAGACTGACAGGTACACAGACTGACTGAAATACAGACTGAGAGATATACAGACTGACAGGAACACAGACTGACAGGAACATAGACTGACAGGAACATAGACTGACGGTAACAGAGACTAACAGCAAAACAGACTGACATGAACACAGACTGACAGGAACACACAGTGAAAAATACACAGACTGACATTAACAGAGACGGACAGGAACACAGACCGACAGAAACAGTGACAAAAACACAGACTGACAGGAAAAGAGGCTGACAGGAACATAGACTGACAGGAACACTGACTGACAGGAACTCAGGCTGACAGAAATACAGACTGACAGGACATAGACTGACGCAAACACAGACTGACAGGAACATAGACTGACAGGAACAGTGACTGACAGGAATACAGATTGACAGGACACTGTCTGACAGTAACGCAGACTGACAGGAACACAAACTTACAGGAACACAGACTGACAGAAGCACAGACTGACAGAATCACAGACTGAAAGAAACACAGACTGACAGGAACACAGACTGACTGAAACGCAGACTGACAGGAACACAGGCTGACAGAAACACAGATTGACAGGATACTCACTGATAGAAACACAGACTGACAGGAAGACAGACTGACAGATACACAGACAGACTGAAACATAGTCTGACAGGAATACTGACTGACAGGAACACAGACTGACAGGAAGACAGACTGACAGGGACACAGACTGACAGGAACATAGAATGACAGGAACATGGACTGAGCAAAACATAGTCTGAAAGGAACATAGACTGACAGGGACACAGACTGACAGGAACATAGACTGACAGGAACAGTGACTGACAGGAATACAGATTGACAGGACACTGTCTGACAGTAACGCAGACGGACAGGAACACAGACTGACAGGAACATAGACTGACAGGAACATAGACTGACAGGAACATAGACTGACGGTAACAGAGACTAACAGCAAAACAGACTGACATGAACACAGACTGACAGGAACACACAGTGAAAAATACACAGACTGACATTAACAGAGACGGACAGGAACACAGACTGACAGAAACAGTGACAAAAACACAGACTGACAGGAAAAGAGGCTGACAGGAACATAGACTGACAGGAACACTGACTGACAGGAACTCAGGCTGACAGAAATACAGACTGACAGGACATAGACTGACAGGAACAGTGACTGACAGGAATACAGATTGACAGGACACTGTCTGACAGTAACGCAGACTGACAGGAACACAGACTTACAGGAACACAGACTGACAGAAGCACAGACTGACAGAATCACAGACTGAAAGAAACACAGACTGACAGGAATACAGACTGACTGAAACGCAGACTGACAGGAACACAGGCTGACAGAAACACAGACTGACAGATACACAGACAGACTGAAACATAGTCTGACAGGAATACTGACTGACGGGAACACAGACTGACAGGAAGACAGACTGACAGGGACACAGACTGACAGGAACATAGAATGACAGGAACATGGACTGAGCAAAACATAGTCTGAAAGGAACATAGACTGACGGCAACAGAGACTGACAGGAACACTGACTGACAGAAACACAGACTGAAAGAAACACAGACTGATAGAAACAGAGTCGGACAGGAACGCAGACTGACAGAAACACTGACAGAAATACAGCCTGACAGGAACACAGGCTGACAGGAACATAGACTGACAGGAACTCAGGCTGACAGAAACAAAGATTGGCAGGACATAGACTGACAGAAACAGAGACTGACGGGAGCACAGACTGACAGGAATACAGACTGACAGGAACACCGACTGTCAGGACACAGACTGACACGAACACTCATTGACAAGAACACAGACTGTCAGGAACACAGACTGACAGAAACAGAGTCGGACAGGAACACAGAGTGACAGAAACACTGACTGAAACACAGACTGACAGGAACACAGTCTGACAGAAAACAGAAACTTTCAGCAAAACAGACTGACAGGAATACAGACTGACAGGAAAATAGACTGACAGGAACATAGACTGACATGAACAAAGACTGACAGGAACATTTACTGACAGGAACACAGACTGACAGAAAACACAGGAAGACAGAAACATAGACTGACAGGAACATATAATGACAGGAACGCAGACTGACAGGAACATAGACTGACAGGAACACATACTAACTGTAACACAGATTGACAGGAACATAGACTGACAGGAACACAGACTGGCAAGAAGACTGACGGACAGGAATACAGACTGAAGGGAATAAAGACTGACAGGAACACTGTCTGACAGGAACATAGAATGACAGGAACAGAGACTGACAGGAACACAGACTGACAGAAAACAGAGACTAACAGCAAAAAAGACTGACAGGAACACTGACTGACAGAAACACAGACTGAAAAAACACAGACTGACAGAAACAGAGTCGGAAAGGAACACAGACCGACAGAAACACGGACTGACAGGAACACAGACTGACAGGAACACAGGCTGACAGAAACACATATTGACAGGAACACAGACTGACAGATAACAGAGACTAACAGCAAAACAGACTGATAGGAACACAGACTGACAGAAAGACAGACTGAAAGAAACACTGACTGACAGAAACAGAGTCGGACAGGAACACAGACCGACAGAAACACTAACAGAAACACAGACTGACAGGAACACAGACTGACAGAAACACAGACTGAAAGAAACACAGACTGACAGGAACAGAGGCTGACAGAAACACAGACTGACAGGACACATACTGCAGGACACGGGCTGACAGGACACAGGCTTACAGAAACACAGACTGACAGGACACAGGCTGACAGAAACACAGACTAACAGAAACACAGACTGACAGGAATACATATTGAAAGGAATACAGACTGACAGAAACACTGACTGACAGGTACAGAGGCTAACTGAAATACAGACTGACAGGACACAGACTGACAGAAACACAGTCTGACAGGAAAGCGGACTGACAGGAACACAGGCTGACTGAAACGCAGAATGACAGGACATAGACTGACAGAAGCACAGACTGAAAGGAACATAGACTGACAGGAAAACAGACTGAAAGAAACACAGATTGACAGGGCACTGACAGAGAGAAACACAGACTGACAGAAACACAGTCTGCAAGGAACATAGGCTGACAGAAACACAGACTGACAGAATCACAGACTGAAAGAAACACAGACTGACAGGAATACAGACTGACAGAAACGCAGACTGACAGGAACACAGGCTGACAGAAACACAGATTGACAGGACACTGACTGATAGAAACACAGACTGACAGGAAGACAGACTGACAGATACACAGACAGACTGAAACATAGTCTGACAGGAATACAGACTGACAGGAACACAGACTGACAGGAAGACAGACTGACAGGAACGCAGACTGACAGGAACATAGAATGACAGGAACATAGAATGACAGAAACATGGATTGAGCAAAACATAGTCTGAAAGGAACATAGACTGACGGCAACAGAGACTGACAGGAACACAGACTGACAGAAACACAGACTGAAAGAAACACAGACTGATAGAAACGGAGTCGGACAGGAACGCAGACTGACAGAAACACTGACAGAAATACAGACTGACAGGAACACAGGCTGACAGGAACATAGACTGACAGGAACACTGACTGACAGGAACTCACGCTGACAGAAACACAGACTGGCAGGACATAGACTGACAGAAACACAGACTGACTGGAGTACAGACTGACAGGAATACAGACTGACAGGAACACATTCTGACAGAAAACAGAAACTTTCAGCAAAACAGACTGACAGGAACATAGACTGACAGAAACACTGACAGAAATACAGACTGACAGGAACACAGGCTGACAGGAACATAGACTGACAGGAACACTGACTGACAGGAACTCACGCTGACAGAAACACAGACTGGCAGGACATAGACTGACAGAAACACAGACTGACTGGAGTACAGACTGACAGGAATACAGACTGACAGGAACACATTCTGACAGAAAACAGAAACTTTCAGCAAAACAGACTGACAGGAACATAGACTGACAGGAACATTTACTGACAGGAACACAGACTGACAGAGAACACAGGCAGACAGAAACATAGACTGACAGGAACATATAATGACAGGAACGCTGACTGACAGGAACATAGACTGACAGGAACACATACTAACTGTAACACAGATTGACAGGAACACAGACTGACAGGAACACAGACTGGCAAGAAGACTGACGGACAGGAATACAGACTGAAAGGAATAAAGACTGTCAGGAACAGAGACTGACAGGAACATAGAATGACAGGAGCAGAGACTGACAGGAACACAGACTGACATAAAACAGAGACTAACAGCAAAACAGACTGACAGGAACACAGGCTGACAGAAACACAGACTGAAAGAAACACAGACTGACAGAAACAGATTCGGAAAGGAGCACAGACCGACAGAAACACGGACTGACAGGAACACAGACTGACAGGAACACAGGCTGACAGAAACACAGATTGACAGGAACACAGACTGACAGATAACAGAGACTAACAGCAAAACAGACTGACAGGAACACAGACTGACAGCAAAGCAGACTGACAGTAACACAGACTGACAGGACACAGACTGACAGGAACACTCATTGACAGGATCACAGACTGACAGGAACAAAGACTGACAGGAACACTGACAGAAACAAAGACTGACAGGAACACAGACTGAAAAGAACAGAGGCTGACAGAAACAGACTGACAGGACACACACTGTAGGACACTGACTGACAGGACACAGACTGACAGAAGCACAGACTGACAGGACACAGGCTGACAGAAACACAGACTTACAGAAACACAGACTGACAGGAATACATACCGAAAGCAATACAGACTGACAGAAACACTGACTGACAGGTACAGAGGCTGACTGAAATACAGACTGACAGGACACAGACTGACAGAAACACAGTCTGACAGGAAAGCGGACTGACAGGAACACAGGCTGACTGAAACGCAGAATGACAGGACATAGACTGACAGAAGCACAGACTGAAAGGAACATAGACTGACAGGAAAACAGACTGAAAGAAACACAGATTGACAGGGCACTGACAGAGAGAAACACAGACTGACAGAAACACAGTCTGCAAGGAACATAGGCTGACAGAAACACAGACTGACAGAATCACAGACTGAAAGAAACACAGACTGACAGGAATACAGACTGACAGAAACGCAGACTGACAGGAACACAGGCTGACAGAAACACAGACTGAAAGAAACAAATACTGACAGGAATACAGACTGACGGAAGCACTGACGGACAGGAACACAGGCTGACAGAAACACAGTTTGACAGGATACTGGCTGATGGAAACACAGACTGACAGGAAGACAGACTGACAGATACACAGACTGACTGAAACACAGACTGACAGATATATAGACTGACAGGAACACAGACTGACAGGAAGACGCACTGACAGAAACACGGACTGACAGAAACACAGACTGACAGGAACAGAGACTGACAGGAACATAGGCTGACAGGAACACAGACTGACAGAAAACAGAGACGAACGGCAAAACAGTCTGACATGAACACAGACTGACAGGAACACTCAGTGAAAAATACACAGACTGACAGTAAGAGAGACGGACAGGAACACAGACTGACAGAAACACAGATTGACAGGACACTGACTGACAGAAACACAGACTGACAGGAAGACAGACTGACAGATACACAGACAGACTGAAACATAGTCTGACAGGAATACAGACTGACAGGAACACAGACTGAGACGAAGACAGACTGACAGGAACACAGACTGACAGAAAACAGAAACTTTCAGCAAAACAGTCTGACAGGAATACAGACTGTCAGGAACATAGACTGACAGGAACATAGACTGACATGAACAAAGACTGACAGGAACATTTACTGACAGGAACACAGACTGACAGAGAACACAGGCAGACAGAAACATAGACTGACAGGAACATATAATGACAGGAACACAGACTGACAGGAACATAGACTGACAGGAACACATACTAACTGTAACACAGATTGACAGGAACACAGACTGACAGGAACACAGACTGGCAAGAAGACTGACGGACAGGAATACAGACTGAAAGGAATAAAGACTGACAGGAACAGAGACTGACAGGAACATAGAATGACAGGAACAGAGACTGACAGGAACACAGACTGACAGAAAACAGAGACTAACTGCAAAACAGACTGACAGGAACACAGGCTGACAGAAACACAGACTGAAAGAAACACAGACTGACAGAAACATATTCGAAAAGGAGCACAGACCGACAGAAACACGGACTGACAGGAACACAGACTGACAGGAACACAGACTGACAGAAACACTGACAGAAACACAGACTGACAGGAGCACAGACTGACAGAAACACAGACTGACAGGAATTCATACTGAAAGGAATACAGACTGACAGAAACACTGACTGACAGGTACAGAGGATGACTGAAATACAGACTGACAGGACACAGACTGACAGAAACACAGTCTGACAGGAAAGCGGACTGACAGGAACACAGACAGACAGAAACACTGACTGACAGGTACAGAGGATGACTGAAATACAGACTGACAGGACACAGACTGACAGAAACACAGTCTGACAGGAAAGCGGACTGACAGGAACACAGGCTGACTGAAAGGCAGAATGACAGGACATAGACTGACAGAAGCACAGACTGAAAGGAACATAGACTGATAGGAAAACAGACTGAAAGAATCACAGATTGACAGGGCACTGACAGAGAGAAACACAGACTGACAGAAACAAAGTCTGCAAGCAACATAGGCTGACAGAAACACAGACTGACAGAATCACAGACTGAAAGAAACAAATACTGACAGGAATACAGACTGATGGAAACACTGACTGACAGGAACACAGGCTGACAGAAACACAAATTGACAGGACACTGACTGATAGAAACACAGACTGACAGGAAGACAGACTGACAGATACACAGACTGACTGAAACACAGACTGACAGATATACAGACTGACAGGAAGACAGACTGACAGGGACATAGACTGACAAAACATAGTCTGACAGGAGCATAGACTGACGGTAACAGAGACTGACAGGAACACAGACTGACAGAAAACAGAGACTAACAGCAAAACAGACTGACATGAACACAGACTGACAGGAACACTCAGTGAAAAATACACAGACTGACAGTAACAGAGACGGACAGGAACACAGACTGACAGAAACACAGATTGACAGGACACTGACTGACAGAAACACAGACTTACAGGAAGACAGACTGACAGGAACACAGACTGAGAGGAAGACAGACTGACAGGAACACAGACTGACAGAAAACAGAAACTTTCAGCAAAACAGACTGACAGGAATACAGACTGACAGGAACATAGACTGACAGGAACATAGACTGACATGAACAAAGACTGACAGGAACATTTACTGACAGGAACACAGACTGACAGAGAACACAGGCAGACAGAAACATAGACTGACAGGAACATATAATGACAGGAACGCTGACTGACAGGAACATAGGCTGACAGGAACACATACTAACTGTAACACAGATTGACAGGAACACAGACTGACAGGAACACAGACTGGCAAGAAGACTGACGGACAGGAATACAGACTGAAAGGAATAAAGACTGACAGGAACACAGACTGACAGAAAACAGAGACTAACTGCAAAACAGACTGACAGGGACACAGGCTGACAGAAACACAGACTGAAAGAAACACAGACTGACAGAAACAGATTCGGAAAGGAGCACAGACAGACAGAAACACGGACTGTCAGGAACACAGACTGACAGGAACACAGGCTGACAGAAACACAGATTGACAGGAACACAGACTGACAGATAACAGAGACTAACAGCAAAGCAGACTGACAGGAACACAGACTGACAGAAACAGAGTCGGACAGGAACACAGACTGACAGAAACACTGACAGAAACACAGACTGTCAGGAACACAGACTAACAGAAACACAGACTGACAGGAATACATACTGAAAGGAATAGAGACTGACAGAAACACTGACTGACAGGTACAGAGGCTGACTGAAATACAGACTGACAGGACACAGACTGACAGAAACACATTCTGACAGGAAAGCGGACTGACAGGAACACAGGCTGACTGAAACGCAGAATGACAGGACATAGACTGACAGAAGCACAGACTGAAAGGAACATAGACTGACAGGAAAACAGACTGAAAGATTCACAGATTGACAGGGCACTGACAGAGAGAAACACAGACTGACAGAAACAAAGTCTGCAAGCAACATAGGCAGACAGAAACACAGACTGACAGAATCACAGACTGAAAGAAACAAATACTGACAGGAATACAGACTGACAGAAACGCAGACTGACAGGAACACAGGCTGACAGAAACACAGATTGACAGGACACTGACTGATAGAAACACAGACTGACAGGAAGACAGACTGACAGATACACGGACTGACAGAAACACAGACTGACAGGAACACAGACTGACAGGAACATAGACTGACAGGAACATAGACTGACAAAACATAGTCTAACAGGAGCATAGACTGACGGTAAGAGAGACTGACAGGAACACAGACTGACAGAAAACAGACTGACAGGAACACACAGTGAAAAATACACAGACTGACAGTAAAAGAGACGGACAGGAACACAGACTGACAGAAACACAGACTGAAAGAAACACAGACTGTCAGGAACAGAGGCTGACACAAACACAGACTGACAGGACACATACTGTTGGACACGGACTGACAGGACACAGACTGACAGGAACACAGACTGACAGGAACATAGACTGACAGGAACATAGACTAACAAAACATAGTCTGACAGGAGCATAGACTGACGGTAACAGAGACTAACAGCAAAACAGACTGACATGAAGACAGACTGACAGGAACACACAGTGAAAAATACACAGACTGACATTAACAGAGACGGACAGGAACACAGACTGACAGAAACAGTGACAAAAACACAGACTGACAGGAAAAGAGGCTGACAGGAACATAGACTGACAGGAACACTGACTGACAGGAACTCAGGCTGACAGAAATACAGACTGACAGGACATAGACTGACGCAAACACAGACTGACAGGAACATAGACTGACAGGAACAGTGACTGACAGGAATACAGATTGACAGGACACTGTCTGACAGTAACGCAGACTGACAGGAACACAGACTTACAGGAACACAGACTGACAGAAGCACAGACTGACAGAATCACAGACTGAAAGAAACACAGACTGACAGGAACACAGGCTGACAGAAACTCAGATTGAGAGGACACTCACTGATAGAAACACAGGCTGACAGAAACACAGACTAACAGAAACACAGACTGACAGGAATACATACTGAAAGGAATACAGACTGACAGAAACACTGACTGACAGGTACAGAGGCTGACTGAAATGCAGACTAACAGGAAACAGACTGACAGAAACACAGTCTGACAGGAAAGCGGACTGACAGGAACATAGGCTCACTGAAACGCAGAATGACAGGACATAGACTGACAGAAGAACAGACTGAAAGGAACATAGACTGACAGGAAAACAGACTGAAAGAATCACAGATTGACAGGGCACTGACAGAGAGAAACACAGACTGACAGAAACACAGTCTGCAAGGAACATAGGCTGACAGAAACACAGACTGACAGAATCACAGACTGAAAGAAACAAATACTGACAGGAATACAGACTGACGGAAACACTGACAGACAGGAACACAGGTTGACAGAAACACAGATTGACAGGACACTGACTGATAGAAACACAGACTGACAGGAAGACAGACTGACAGATACACTGACTGACTGAAACACAGACTGAGAGATATACAGACTGACAGGAACACAGACTGACAGGAAGACACACTGACAGAAACAGGAACTGACAGAAACACAGGCTGACAGGAACACAGACTGACAGGAACATAGACTGACAGGAACATAGACTAACAAAACATAGTCTGACAGGAGCATAGACTGACGGTAACAGAGACTAACAGCAAAACAGACTGACATGAACACAGACTGACAGGAACACACAGTGAAAAATACACAGACTGACATTAACAGAGACGGACAGGAACACAGACTGACAGAAACAGTGACAAAAACACAGACTGACAGGAAAAGAGTGTGACAGGAACATAGACTGACAGGAACACTGACTGACAGGAACTCAGGCTGACAGAAATACAGACTGACAGGACATAGACTGACGCAAACACAGACTGACAGGAACATAGACTGACAGGAACAGTGACTGACAGGAATACAGATTGACAGGACACTGTCTGACAGTAACGCAGACTGACAGGAACACAGACTTACAGGAACACAGACTGACAGAAGCACAGACTGACAGAATCACAGACTGAAAGAAACGCAGACTGACAGGAACACAGGCTGACAGAAACTCAGATTGAGAGGACACTCACTGATAGAAACACAGACTGACAGGAAGACAGACTGACAGATACACAGACAGACTGAAACATAGTCTGACAGGAATACAGACTGACAGGAACACAGTCTGACAGGAAGACAGACTGACAGGGACACAGACTGACAGGAACATAGAATGACAGGAACATGGACTGAGCAAAACATAGTCTGAAAGGAACATAGACTGACGGCAACAGAGACTGATAGGAACACAGACTGACAGAAACACAGACTGAAAGAAACACAGACTGATAGAAACAGAGTCGGACAGGAACGCAGACTGACAGAAACACTGACAGAAATACAGCCTGACAGGAACACAGGCTGACAGGAACATAGACTGACAGGAACTCAGGCTGACAGAAACAAAGATTGGCAGGACATAGACTGACAGAAACACAGACTGACAGGAGCACAGACTGATAGGAATACTGACTGACAGGAACACCGACTGTCAGGACACAGACTGACACGAACACTCATTGACAAGAACACAGACTGTCAGGAACACAGACTGACAGAAACAGAGTCGGACAGGAACACAGAGTGATAGAAACACTGACTGAAACACAGACTGACAGGAACACAGTCTGACAGAAAACAGAAACTTTCAGCAAAACAGACTGACAGGAATACAGACTGACAGGAAAATAGACTGATAGGAACATAGACTGACATGAACAAAGACTGACAGGAACACAGACTGACAGAGAACACAGGCAGACAGAAACATAGACTGACAGGAACATATAATGACAGGAACGCAGACTGACAGGAACATAGACTGACAGGAACACATACTAACTGTAACACAGATTGACAGGAACATAGACTGACAGGAACACAGACTGGCAAGAAGACTGACGGACAGGAATACAGACTGAAAGGAATAAAGACTGACAGGAACACAGTCTGACAGGAACATAGAATGACAGGAACAGAGACTGACAGGAACACAGACTGACAGAAAACAGAGACTAACAGCAAAAAAGACTGACAGGAACACTGACTGACAGAAACACAGACTGAAAGAAACACAGACTGACAGAAACAGAGTCGGAAAGGAACACAGACCGACAGAAACACGGACTGACAGGAACACAGACTGACAGGAACACAGGCTGACAGAAACACAGATTGACAGGAACACAGACTGACAGATACCAGAGACGAACAGCAAAACAGACTGATAGGAACACAGACTGACAGAAAGACAGACTGAAAGAAACACAGACTGACAGAAACAGAGTCGGACAGGAACACAGACCGACAGAAACACTAACAGAAACACAGACTGACAGGAACACAGACTGACAGAAACACAGACAGAAAGAAACACAGACTGACAGGACACATACTGCAGGACACGGGCTGGCAGGACACAGGCTTACAGAAACACAGACTGACAGGAATACATATTGAAAGGAATACAGACTTACAGAAACACTGACTGACAGGTACAGAGGCTAACTGAAATACAGACTGACAGGACACAGACTGACAGAAACACAGTCTGACAGGAAAGCGGACTGACAGGAACACAGGCTGACTGAAACGCAGAATGACAGGACATAGACTGACAGAAGCACAGACTGAAAGGAACATAGACTGACAGGAAAACAGACTGAAAGAAACACAGATTGACAGGGCACTGACAGAGAGAAACACAGACTGACAGAAACACAGTCTGCAAGGAACATAGGCTGACAGAAACACAGACTGACAGAATCACAGACTGAAAGAAACACAGACTGACAGGAATACAGACTGACAGAAACGCAGACTGACAGGAACACAGGCTGACAGAAACACAGATTGACAGGACACTGACTGATAGAAACACAGACTGACAGGAAGACAGACTGACAGATACACAGACAGACTGAAACATAGTCTGACAGGAATACAGACTGACAGGAACACAGACTGACAGGAAGACAGACTGACAGGAACGCAGACTGACAGGAACATAGAATGACAGGAACATAGAATGACAGAAACATGGATTGAGCAAAACATAGTCTGAAAGGAACATAGACTGACGGCAACAGAGACTGACAGGAACACAGACTGACAGAAACACAGACTGAAAGAAACACAGATTGATAGAAACAGAGTCGGACAGGAACGCAGACTGACAGAAACACTGACAGAAATACAGACTGACAGGAACACAGGCTGACAGGAACATAGACTTACAGGAACACTGACTGACAGGAACTCAGGCTGACAGAAACACAGACTGGCAGGACATAGACTGACAGAAACACAGACTGACAGGAGTACAGACTGACAGGAATACAGACTGACAGGAACACATTCTCACAGAAAACAGAAACTTTCAGCAAAACAGACTGACAGGAACAAAGACTGACAGGAACATAGACTGACAGGAACATTTACTGACAGGAACACAGACTGCCAGAGAACACAGGCAGACAGAAACATAGACTGACAGGAACATATAATGACAGGAACGCAGACTGAAAGGAACATAGACTGACAGGAACACATACTAACTGTAACACAGATTGACAGGAACACAGACTGACAGGAACACAGACTGGCAAGAAGACTGACGGACAGGAATACAGACTGACAGGAACACAGACTGACAGAAACACAGACTGAAACAAACACAGACTGACAGAAACAGAGTCGGAAAGGTACACAGACCGACAGAAACACGGACTGACAGGAACACAGACTGACAGGAACACAGGCTGACAGAAACACAGATTGACAGGAACACAGACTGACAGATAACAGAGACTAACAGCAAAACAGACTGACAGAAACACAGACTGAAAGAAACACAGACTGACAGAAACAGAGTCGGACAGGAACACAGATCGACAGAAACACTGACTGACAAGAATACAGACTGACAGAAACGCAGAATGACAGGAACACAGACTGACAGAAACACATGCTGACAGGAATACAGACTGACAGGAACATAGACTGACAGGAACATAGACTGACGAAAACATACTGTGACAGGAACATAGACTGACGGTAACAGTGACTGACAGGAACGTGGACAGACAGGAACACAGGCTGACTGAAACACAGACCGACAGGACATAAACTGATAGAAACACAGACTAAAAGGAACACAGAGTGAAAAATACACAGACTGACAGAAACAGAGTCGGACAGGAACTCAGACTGACAGAAACATTGACAGAAACACAGACTGACAGGAGCAGAGACTGACAGGAACATAGACTGACAGGAACATAGACTGACAAAACATAGTCTGACAGGAGCATAGACTGACGGTAAGAGAGACTGACAGGGACACAGACTGACAGAAAACAGACTGACAGGAACACACAGTGAAAAATACACAGACTGACAGTAACAGAGACGGACAGGAACACAGACTGACAGAAACACAGACTGAAAGAAACACAGACTGACAGGAACAGTGGCTGACAGAAACACAGACTGACAGGACACATACTGTTGGACACGGACTGACAGGACACAGACTGACAGAAGCACAGACTGACAGGACACAGGCTGACAGAAACACAGACTAACAGAAACACAGTCTGACAGGAATACATACTGAAAGGAATACAGACTGACAGAAACACTGACTGACAGGTACAGAGGCTGACTGAAATACAGACTGACAGGAAACAGACTGACAGAAACACAGTCTGACAGGAAAGCGGACTGACAGGAACATAGGCTCACTGAAACGCACAATGACAGGACATAGACTGACAGAAGCACAGACTGAAAGGAACATAGACTGACAGGAAAACAGACTGAAAGAATCACAGATTGACAGGGCACTGACAGAGAGAAACACAGACTGACAGAAACACAGTCTGCAAGGAACATAGGCTGACAGAAACACAGACTGACAGAATCACAGACTGAAAGAAACAAATACTGACAGGAATACAGACTGACGGAAACACTGACAGACAGGAACACAGGTTGACAGAAACACAGATTGACAGGACACTGACTGATAGAAACACAGACTGACAGGAAGACAGACTGACAGATACACAGACTGACTGAAACACAGACTGAGAGATATACAGACTGACAGGAACACAGACTGACAGGAAGACACACTGACGGAAACACGGACTGACAGAAACACAGACTGACAGGAACACAGACTGACAGGAACATAGACTGACAGGAACATAGACTAACAAAACATAGTCTGACAGGAGCATAGACTGACGGTAACAGAGACTAACAGCAAAACAGACTGACATGAACACAGACTGACAGGAACACACAGTGAAAAATACACAGACTGACATTAACAGAGACGGACAGGAACACAGACTGACAGAAACAGTGACAAAAACACAGACTGACAAGATAAGAGGCTGACAGGAACATAGACTGACAGGAACACTGACTGACAGGAACTCAGGCTGACAGAAATACAGACTGACAGGACATAGACTGACGCAAACACAGACTGACAGGAACATAGACTGACAGGAACAGTGACTCACAGGAATACAGATTGACAGGACACTGTCTGACAGTAACGCAGACTGACAGGAACACAGACTTACAGGAACACAGACTGACAGAAGCACAGACTGACAGAATCACAGACTGAAAGAAACACAGACTGACAGGAACACAGGCTGACAGAAACTCAGATTGAGAGGACACTCACTGATAGAAACGCAGACTGACAGAAACACAGACTAACAGAAACACAGACTGACAGGAATACATACTGAAAGGAATACAGACTGACAGAAACACTGACTGACAGGTACAGAGGCTGACTGAAATACAGACTGACAGGAAACAGACTGACAGAAACACAGTCTGACAGGAAAGCGGACTGACAGGAACATAGGCTCACTGAAACGCAGAATGACAGGACATAGACTGACAGAAGCACAGACTGAAAGGAACATAGACTGACAGGAAAACAGACTGAAAGAATCACAGATTGACAGGGCACTGACAGAGAGAAACACAGACTGACAGAAACACAGTCTGCAAGGAACACAGACTGACAGAAGCACAGACTGACAGAATCACAGACTGAAAGAAACACAGACTGACAGGAACACAGGCTGACAGAAACTCAGATTGAGAGGACACTCACTGATAGAAACACAGACTGACAGGAAGACAGACTGACAGATACACAGACAGACTGAAACATAGTCTGACAGGAATACAGACTGACAGGAACACAGACTGACAGGAAGACAG
Source organism: Heterodontus francisci (assembly GCF_036365525.1). NCBI lineage: Eukaryota > Metazoa > Chordata > Chondrichthyes > Heterodontiformes > Heterodontidae > Heterodontus > Heterodontus francisci. The sequence goes on from NC_090395.1 coordinate 20,715,806, forward strand.
ACTGACAGGGACACAGACTGACAGGAACATAGAATGACAGGAACATGGACTGAGCAAAACATAGTCTGAAAGGAACATAGACTGACGGCAACAGAGACTGACAGGAACACAGACTGACAGAAACACAGACTGAAAGAAACACAGACTGATAGAAACAGAGTCGGACAGGAACGCAGACTGACAGAAACACTGACAGAAATACAGCCTGACAGGAACACAGGCTGACAGGAACATAGACTGACAGGAACTCAGGCTGACAGAAACAAAGATTGGCAGGACATAGACTGACAGAAACACAGACTGACAGGAGCACAGACTGACAGGAATACTGACTGACAGGAACACCGACTGTCAGGACACAGACTGACACGAACACTCATTGACAAGAACACAGACTGTCAGGAACACAGACTGACAGAAACAGAGTCGGACAGGAACACAGAGTGATAGAAACACTGACTGAAACACAGACTGACAGGAACACAGTCTGACAGAAAACAGAAACTTTCAGCAAAACAGACTGACAGGAATACAGACTGACAGGAAAATAGACTGATAGGAACATAGACTGACATGAACAAAGACTGACAGGAACATTTACTGACAGGAACACAGACTGACAGAGAACACAGGCAGACAGAAACATAGACTGACAGGAACATATAATGACAGGAACGCAGACTGACAGGAACATAGACTGACAGGAACACATACTAACTGTAACACAGATTGACAGGAACATAGACTGACAGGAACACAGACTGGCAAGAAGACTGACGGACAGGAATACAGACTGAAAGGAATAAAGACTGACAGGAACACAGTCTGACAGGAACATAGAATGACAGGAACAGAGACGGACAGGAACACAGACTGACAGAAAACAGAGACTAACAGCAAAAAAGACTGACAGGATCACTGACTGACAGAAACACAGACTGAAAGAAACACAGACTGACAGAAACAGAGTCGGAAAGGAACACAGACCGACAGAAACACGGACTGACAGGAACACAGACTGACAGGAACACAGGCTGACAGAAACACAGATTGAAAGGAACACAGACTGACAGATAACAGAGACGAACAGCAAAACAGACTGATAGGAACACAGACTGACAGAAAGACAGACTGAAAGAAACACAGACTGACAGAAACAGAGTCGGACAGGAACACAGACCGACAGAAACACTAACAGAAACACAGACTGACAGGAACACAGACTGACAGAAACACAGACTGAAAGAAACACAGACTGATAGAAACAGAGTCGGACAGGAACGCAGACTGACAGAAACACTGACAGAAATACAGCCTGACAGGAACACAGGCTGACAGGAACATAGACTGACAGGAACTCAGGCTGACAGAAACAAAGATTGGCAGGACATAGACTGACAGAAACACCGACTGACAGGAGCACAGACTGACAGGAATACTGACTGACAGGAACACCGACTGTCAGGACACAGACTGACACGAACACTCATTGACAAGAACACAGACTGTCAGGAACACAGACTGACAGAAACAGAGTCGGACAGGAACACAGAGTGATAGAAACACTGACTGAAACACAGACTGACAGGAACACAGTCTGACAGAAAACAGAAACTTTCAGCAAAACAGACTGACAGGAATACAGACTGACAGGAAAATAGACTGATAGGAACATAGACTGACATGAACAAAGACTGACAGGAACATTTACTGACAGGAACACAGACTGACAGAGAACACAGGCAGACAGAAACATAGACTGACAGGAACATATAATGACAGGAACGCAGACTGACAGGAACATAGACTGACAGGAACACATACTAACTGTAACACAGATTGACAGGAACATAGACTGACAGGAACACAGACTGGCAAGAAGACTGACGGACAGGAATACAGACTGAAAGGAATAAAGACTGACAGGAACACAGTCTGACAGGAACATAGAATGACAGGAACAGAGACGGACAGGAACACAGACTGACAGAAAACAGAGACTAACAGCAAAAAAGACTGACATGATCACTGACTGACAGAAACACAGACTGAAAGAAACACAGACTGACAGAAACAGAGTCGGAAAGGAACACAGACCGACAGAAACACGGACTGACAGGAACACAGACTGACAGGAACACAGGCTGACAGAAACACAGATTGAAAGGAACACAGACTGACAGATAACAGAGACGAACAGCAAAACAGACTGATAGGAACACAGACTGACAGAAAGACAGACTGAAAGAAACACAGACTGACAGAAACAGAGTCGGACAGGAACACAGACCGACAGAAACACTAACAGAAACACAGACTGACAGGAACACAGACTGACAGAAACACAGACAGAAAGAAACACAGACTGACAGGAACAGAGGCTGACAGAAACACAGACTGACAGGACATATACTGCAGGACACGGGCTGACAGGACACAGGCTTACAGAAACACAGACTGACAGGACACAGGCTGACAGAAACACAGACTAACAGAAACACAGACTGACAGGAATACATATTGAAAGGAATACAGACTGACAGAAACACTGACTGACAGGTACAGAGGCTAACTGAAATACAGACTGACAGGACACAGACTGACAGAAACACAGTCTGACAGGAAAGCGGACTGACAGGAACACAGGCTGACTGAAACGCAGAATGACAGGACATAGACTGACAGAAGCACAGACTGAAAGAAACACAGATTGACAGGGCACTGACAGAGAGAAACACAGACTGACAGAAACACAGTCTGCAAGGAACATAGGCTGACAGAAACACAGACTGACAGAATCACAGACTGAAAGAAACACAGACTGACAGGAATACAGACTGACAGAAACGCAGACTGACAGGAACACAGGCTGACAGAAACACAGATTGACAGGACACTGACTGATAGAAACACAGACTGACAGGAAGACAGACTGACAGATACACAGACAGACTGAAACATAGTCTGACAGGAATACAGACTGACAGAAACACAGACTGACAGGAAGACAGACTGACAGGAACGCAGACTGACAGGAACATAGAATGACAGGAACATAGAATGACAGAAACATGGATTGAGCAAAACATTGTCTGAAAGGAACATAGACTGATGGCAACAGAGACTGACAGGAACACAGACTGACAGAAACACAGACTGAAAGAAACACAGATTGATAGAAACAGAGTCGGACAGGAACGCAGACTGACAGAAACACTGACAGAAATACAGACTGACAGGAACACAGGCTGACAGGAACATAGACTTACAGGAACACTGACTGACAGGAACTCAGGCTGACAGAAACACAGACTGGCAGGACATAGACTGACAGAAACACAGACTGACAGGAGTACAGACTGACAGGAATACTGACTGACAGGAACACATTCTCACAGAAAACAGAAACTTTCAGCAAAACAGACTGACAGGAACAAAGACTGACAGGAACATAGACTGACAGGAACATTTACTGACAGGAACACAGACTGCCAGAGAACACAGGCAGACAGAAACATAGACTGACAGGAACATATAATGACAGGAACGCAGACTGAAAGGAACATAGACTGACAGGAACACATACTAACTGTAACACAGATTGACAGGAACACAGACTGACAGGAACACAGACTGGCAAGAAGACTGACGGACAGGAATACAGACTGACAGGAACACAGACTGACAGGAACATAGACTTACAGGAACACTGACTGACAGGAACTCAGGCTGACAGAAACACAGACTGGCAGGACATAGACTGACAGAAACACAGACTGACAGGAGTACAGACTGACAGGAATACAGACTGACAGGAACACATTCTCACAGAAAACAGAAACTTTCAGCAAAACAGACTGACAGGAACAAAGACTGACAGGAACATAGACTGACAGGAACATTTACTGACAGGAACACAGACTGCCAGAGAACACAGGCAGACAGAAACATAGACTGACAGGAACATATAATGACAGGAACGCAGACTGAAAGGAACATAGACTGACAGGAACACATACTAACTGTAACACAGATTGACAGGAACACAGACTGACAGGAACACAGACTGGCAAGAAGACTGACGGACAGGAATACAGACTGACAGGAACACAGACTGACAGAAGCACAGACTGAAAGAAACACAGACTGACAGAAACAGAGTCAGAAAGGTACACAGACCGACAGAAACACGGACTGACAGGAACACAGACTGACAGGAACACAGGCTGACTGAAACACAGATTGACAGGAACACAGACTGACAGATAACAGAGACTAACAGCAAAACAGACTGACAGGAACACAGACTGACAGAAACACAGACTGAAAGAAACACAGACTGACAGAAACAGAGTCGGACAGGAACACAGATCGACAGAAACACTGACTGACAAGAATACAGACTGACAGAAACGCAGAATGACAGGAACACAGACTGACAGAAACACATGCTGACAGGAATACAGACTGACAGGAACATAGACTGACAGGAACATAGACTGACGAAAACATACTGTGACAGGAACATAGACTGACGGTAACAGTGACTGACAGGAACGTGGACAGACAGGAACACAGGCTGACTGAAACACAGACCGACAGGACATAAACTGATAGAAACACAGACTAAAAGGAACACAGAGTGAAAAATACACAGACTGACAGAAACAGAGTCGGACAGGAACTCAGACTGACAGAAACATTGACAGAAACACAGACTGACAGGAGCAGAGACTGACAGGAACATAGACTGACAGGAACATAGACTGACAAAACATAGTCTGACAGGAGCATAGACTGACGGTAAGAGAGACTGACAGGAACACAGACTGACAGAAAACAGACTGACAGGAACACACAGTGAAAAATACACAGACTGACAGTAACAGAGACGGACAGGAACACAGACTGACAGGAACAGTGACTCACAGGAATACAGATTGACAGGAAACTGTCTGACAGTAACGCAGACTGACAGGAACACAGACTTACAGGAACACAGACTGACAGAAGCACAGACTGACAGAATCACAGACTGACAGGAACAGAGGCTGACAGAAACACAGACTGACAGGACACATACTGTTGGACACGGACTGACAGGACACAGACTGACAGAAGCACAGACTGACAGGACACAGGCTGACGGAAACACAGACTAACAGAAACACAGACTGACAGGAATACATACTGAAAGGAATACAGACTGACAGAAACACTGACTGACAGGTACAGAGGCTGACTGAAATACAGACTGACAGGAAACAGACTGACAGAAACACAGTCTGACAGGAAAGCGGACTGAAAGGAACATAGGCTCACTGAAACGCAGAATGACAGGACATAGACTGACAGAAGCACAGACTGAAAGGAACATAGACTGACAGGAAAACAGACTGAAAGAATCACAGATTGACAGGGCACTGACAGAGAGAAACACAGACTGACAGAAACACAGTCTGCAAGGAACATAGGCTGACAGAAACACAGACTGACAGAATCACAGACTGAAAGAAACAAATACTGACAGGAATACAGACTGACGGAAACACTGACAGACAGGAACACAGGTTGACAGAAACACAGATTGACAGGACACTGACTGATAGAAACACAGACTGACAGGAAGACAGACTGACAGATACACAGACTGACTGAAACACAGACTGAGAGATATACAGACTGACAGGAACACAGACTGACAGGAAGACACACTGACAGAAACACGGACTGACAGAAACACAGACTGACAGGAACACAGACTGACAGGAACATAGACTTACAGGAACATAGACTAACAAAACATAGTCTGACAGGAGCATAGACTGACGGTAACAGAGACTAACAGCAAAACAGACTGACATGAACACAGACTGACAGGAACACACAGTGAAAAATACACAGTCTGACATTAACAGAGACGGACAGGAACACAGACTGACAGAAACAGTGACAAAAACACAGACTGACAGGAAAAGAGGCTGACAGGAACATAGACTGACAGGAACACTGACTGACAGGAACTCAGGCTGACAGAAATACAGACTGACAGGACATAGACTGACGCAAACACAGACTGACAGGAACATAGACTGACAGGAACAGTGACTGACAGGAATACAGATTGACAGGACACTGTCTGACAGTAACGCAGACTGACAGGAACACAGACTGACAGAAGCACAGACTGACAGAATCACAGACTGAAAGAAACACAGACTGACAGGAACACAGGCTGACAGAAACTCAGATTGAGAGGACACTCACTGATAGAAACACAGGCTGACAGAAACACAGACTAACAGAAACACTGACTGACAGGTACAGAGGCTGACTGAAATACAGACTGACAGGAAACAGACTGACAGAAACACAGTCTGACAGGAAAGCGGACTGACAGGAACATAGGCTCACTGAAACGCAGAATGACAGGACATAGACTGACAGAAGCACAGACTGAAAGGAACATAGACTGACAGGAAAACAGACTGAAAGAATCACAGATTGACAGGGCACTGACAGAGAGAAACACAGACTGACAGAAACACAGTCTGCAAGGAACATAGGCTGACAGAAACACAGACTGACAGAATCACAGACTGAAAGAAACAAATACTGACAGGAATACAGACTGACGGAAACACTGACAGACAGGAACACAGGTTGACAGAAACACAGATTGACAGGACACTGACTGATAGAAACACAGACTGACAGGAAGACAGACTGACAGATACACTGACTGACTGAAACACAGACTGAGAGATATACAGACTGACAGGAACACAGACTGACAGGAAGACACACTGACAGAAACACGGACTGACAGAAACACAGACTGACAGGAACACAGACTGACAGGAACATAGACTTACAGGAACATAGACTAACAAAACATAGTCTGACAGGAGCATAGACTGACGGTAACAGAGACTAACAGCAAAACAGACTGGCATGAACACAGACTGACAGGAACACACAGTGAAAAATACACAGACTGACATTAACAGAGACGGACAGGAACACAGACTGACAGAAACAGTGACAAAAACACAGACTGACAGGAAAATAGGCTGACAGGAACATAGACGGACAGGAACACTGACTGACAGGAACTCAGGCTGACAGAAATACAGACTGACAGGACATAGACTGACGCAAACACAGACTGACAGGAACATAGACTGACAGGAACAGTGACTGACAGGAATACAGATTGACAGGACACTGTCTGACAGTAACGCAGACTGACAGGAACACAGACTTACAGGAACACAGACTGACAGAAGCACAGACTGACAGAATCACAGACTGAAAGAAACACAGACTGACAGGAACACAGGCTGACAGAAACACAGATTGACAGGACACTCACTGATAGAAACACAGACTGACAGGAAGACAGACTGACAGATACACAGACAGACTGAAACATAGTCTGACAGGAATACAGACTGACAGGAACACAGACTGACAGGAAGACAGACTGACAGGGACACAGACTGACAGGAACATAGAATGACAGGAACATGGACTGAGCAAAACATAGTCTGAAAGGAACATTGACTGACGGCAACAGAGACTGACAGGAACACAGACTGACAGAAACACAGACTGAAAGAAACACAGACTGAATTGAAACAGAGTCGGACAGGAACGCAGACTGACAGGAACATAGACTGACAGGAACTCAGGCTGACAGAAACAAAGATTGGCAGGACATAGACTGAAAGAAACACAGACTGACAGGAGCACAGACTGACAGGAATACTGACTGACAGGAACACCGACTGTCAGGACACAGACTGACACGAACACTCATTGACAAGAACACAAACTGTCAGGAACACAGACTGACAGAAACAGAGTCGGACAGGAACACAGAGTGATAGAAACACTGACTGAAACACAGACTGACAGGAACACAGTCTGACAGAAAACAGAAACTTTCAGCAAAACAGACTGACAGGAATACAGACTGACAGGAAAATAGACTGATAGGAACATAGACTGACATGAACAAAGACTGACAGGAACATTTACTGACAGGAACACAGACTGACAGAGAACACAGGCAGACAGAAACATAGACTGACAGGAACATATAATGATAGGAACGCAGACTGACAGGAACATAGACTGACAGGAACACATACTAACTGTAACACAGATTGACAGGAACATAGACTGACAGGAACACAGACTGGCAAGAAGACTGACGGACAGGAATACAGACTGAAAGGAATAAAGACTGACAGGAACACAGTCTGGCAGGAACATAGAATGACAGGAACAGAGACTGACAGGAACACAGACTGACATAAAACAGAGACTAACAGCAAAAAAGACTGACAGGAACACTGACTGACAGAAACACAGACTGAAAGAAACACAGACTGACAGAAACAGAGTCGGAAAGGAACACAGACCGACAGAAACACGGACTGACAGGAACACAGACTGACAGGAACACAGGCTGACAGAAACACAGATTGACAGGAACACAGACTGACAGATACCAGAGACTAACAGCAAAACAGACTGATAGGAACACAGACTGACAGAAAGACAGACTGAAAGAAACACAGACTGACAGAAACAGAGTCGGACAGGAACACAGACCGACAGAAACACTAACAGAAACACAGACTGACAGGAACACAGACTGACAGAAACACAGACAGAAAGAAACACAGACTGACAGGAACAGAGGCTGACAGAAACACAGACTGACAGGACACATACTGCAGGACACGGGCTGACAGGACACAGGCTTACAGAAACACAGACTGACAGGAATACATATTGAAAGGAATACAGACTGACAGAAACACTGACTGACAGGTACAGAGGCTAACTGAAATACAGACTGACAGGACACAGACTGGCAGAAACACAGTCTGACAGGAAAGCGGACTGACAGGAACACAGGCTGACTGAAACGCAGAATGACAGGACATAGACTGACAGAAGCACAGACTGAAAGGAACATAGACTGACAGGAAAACAGACTGAAAGAAACACAGATTGACAGGGCACTGACAGAGAGAAACAGACTGACAGAAACACAGTCTGCAAGGAACATAGGCTGACAGAAACACAGACTGACAGAATCACAGACTGAAAGAAACACAGACTGACAGGAATACAGACTGACAGAAACGCAGACTGACAGGAACACAGGCTGACAGAAACACAGATTGACAGGACACTGACTGATAGAAACACAGACTGACAGGAAGACAGACTGACAGATACACAGACAGACTGAAACATAGTCTGACAGGAATACAGACTGACAGGAACACTGACTGACAGGAAGACAGACTGACAGGAACGCAGACTGACAGGAACATAGAATGACAGGAACATAGAATGACAGAAACATGGATTGAGCAAAACATAGTCTGAAAGGAACATAGACTGACGGCAACAGAGACTGACAGGAACACAGACTGACAGAAACACAGACTGAAAGAGACACAGATTGATAGAAACAGAGTCGGACAGGAACGCAGACTGACAGAAACACTGACAGAAATACAGACTGACAGGAACACAGGCTGACAGGAACATAGACTGACAGGAACACTGACTGACAGGAACTCAGGCTGACAGAAACACAGACTGGCAGGACATAGACTGACAGAAACACAGGCTGACAGGAGTACAGACTGACAGGAATACAGACTGACAGGAACACATTCTCACAGAAAACAGAAACTTTCAGCAAAACAGACTGACAGGAACATAGATTGACAGGAACATATACTGACAGGAACATTTACTGACAGGAACACAGACTGCCAGAGAACACAGGCAGACAGAAACATAGACTGACAGGAACATATAATGACAGGAACGCAGACTGATAGGAACATAGACTGACAGGAACACATACTAACTGTAACACAGATTGAAAGGAACACAGACTGACAGGAACACAGACTGGCAAGAAGACTGACGGACAGGAATACAGACTGACAGGAACACAGACTTACAGAAACACAGACTGAAAGAAACACAGACTGACAGAAACAGAGTCGGAAAGGTACACAGACCGACAGAAACACGGACTGACAGGAACACAGACTGACAGGAACACAGGCTGACAGAAAAACAGATTGACAGGAACACAGACTGACAGATAACAGAGACTAACAGCAAAACAGACTGACAGGAACACAGACTGACAGAAACACAGACTGAAAGAAACACAGACTGACAGAAACAGAGTCGGACAGGAACACAGATCGACAGAAACACTGACTGACAAGAATACAGACTGACAGAAACGCAGAATGACAGGAACAAAGACTCACAGAAACACATGCTGACAGGAATACAGACTGACAGGAACATAGACTGACAGGAACATAGACTGACGAAAACATACTGTGACAGGAACATAGACTGACGGTAACAGTGACTGACAGGAACGTGGACAGACAGGAACACAGGCTGACTGAAACACAGACCGACAGGACATAAACTGATTGAAACACAGACTGACAGGAACATAGATTGACGGGACACTGACTGACAGAAACACAGACTAAAAGGAACACAGAGTGAAAAATACACAGACTGACAGAAACAGAGTCGGACAGGATCTCAGACTGACAGAAACATTGACAGAAACACAGACTGACAGGAACATAGGCTGACAGGAACATAGACTGACAGGAACACTGACTGACAGGAACACAGGCTGACAGAAACCCAGACTGACAGGACATAGACTGACAGGAACACAGACTGACAGAAACAGAGTCGGACAGGAACACAGACTGACAAGAACAGAGGCTGACAGAAACACAGACTGAAAGGACACATACTGTAGGACACGGACCGACAGGACACAGACTGACAGAAACACAGACTGACAGGACACATGCTGAAAGAAACACAGACTTACAGAAACACAGACTGACAGGAATACAGACTGACAGAAACACTGACTGACAGGAACAGAGGCTGACTGAAATACAGACTGACAGGACACAGATGGACAGGCAGACAGACTGACAGGAACATAGACTGACAGGAAAACAGACAGACAGAAACACAGATTGACAGGTCACTGACAGAGAGAAACACAGACTGACAGAAAAACAGTCTGACAGGAACACAGGCTGACAGAAACACAGACTGACAGAATCACAGACCGAAAGAAACACAGACTGACAGGAATACAGACTGACAGAAACACTGACAGACAGGAACACAGGCTGACAGAAACACAGATTGACAGGACACTGACTGATAGAAACACAGACTGACAGGAAGACAGACTGATAGATACACAGACTGTCTGAAACACAGACTGACAGGAATACAGACTGACAGTAACATAGACTGACATGAATACAGACTGATAGGAATACAGACTGACAGGAACACAGACTGACAGGAACATAGACTGACAGGAACATAGACTGACCAAAACATAGTCTGACAGGAACATAGACTGACGGAAACAGAGACTGATAGTAACACAGACTGACATAAAACAGAGACGAACATCAAAACAGACTGACAGGAACACAGACTGACAGAAACACAGACTGAAAGAAAATCAGACTGACAGAAACACAGACTGAGAGGAATACAGAATGACAGAAACAAAGACCGAAAGCAACACACTCTGACAAGCACACTGACTGACAAGAATACAGACGGAAAGAAACGCTAAATGACAGGAACACAGACTGATGGAAACACAGACTGACAGGAATACAGACTGACAGGAACACAGACTGACAGAAACACAGACTGACAGGAATGCAGACTGACAGGAATAAAGACTGACAGAAACACTGACTGACAGGAACAGAGGCTGAATGAAATACAGACTGACAGGACACAGACTGACAGAAAAACAGCCTGACAGGAAAGCGGTCTGACAGGAATACAGGCTGACTGAAACACAGACTGACAGGACATAGACTGACAGAAACACAGACTGACAGGAACATAGACTGACAGGAACACTGACTGACAGGAATACAGTCTGACAGGAACACAAACTGACAGGAACATAGACTGACAGGACATAGACTGACAGAAACACAGACTGACAGAAGCACAGACTGACAGAAGCGCAGACTGACAGGAACATAGACTGACAAGAACAGAGGCTGACAGAAACACAGACTGACAGGACACATACTGTAGGACACGGACCCACAGGACACAGAATGACAGAAACACAGACTGACAGAAACACAGATTGACTGGACACTGACTGACAGAAACACAGACTGACAGGGACACAGACTGACAGGAACAAAGGCTGACAGAAACACAGACTGATAGAAACACAGACTGACAGGACGACATACTGACAGATACACAGACTGACTGAAACACAGTCTGACAGGAACACTGACTGACAGGACAAACACTGACATAAACACAGACTGACAGGACACAGGCTGACAGAAACACAGACTGACAGAAACACAGACTGACAAGAATACAGACTGACAGGAATACAGACTGACAGAAAAACTGACTGACAGGAAGGCGGACTGACATGAACACAGGCTGACTGAAACGCAGACGGTCAGGACATAGACTGACAGAAGCACAGACTGACAGGAACATAGACTGACAGGAAAACAGACTGACAGAATCACAGACTGAAAGAAACACAGACTGACAGGAATACAGACTGACAGTAACATAGACTGACAGGAACACAGACTGAGAGGAACAGAGGCTGAATGAAATACAGACTGACAGGACACAGACTGACAGAAAAACAGCCTGACAGGAAAGCGGACTGACAGGAATACAGGCTGACTGAAACACAGACTGACAGGACATAGACTGACAGAAACACAGACTGACAGGAACATAGACTGACAGGAACACTGACTGACAGGAATACAGTCTGACAGGAACACAAACTGACAGGAACATAGACTGACAGGACATAGACTGACAGAAACACACTCTGACAGAAGCACAGACTGACAGGAACATAGACTGACAAGAACAGAGGCTGACAGAAACACAGACTGACAGGAATACAGACTGACAGGAATACAGACTGACAGAAACACTGACTGACAGGAACAGAGGCTGACTGAAATACACACTGACAGGACACAGACTGACAGAAACACAGTTTGACAGGAAAGCGGACTGACAGGAACACAGGCTGACTGAAACGCAGACGGTCAGGACATAGACTGACAGAAGCACAGACTGACAGGAACATAGACTGACAGGAAAACAGACTGACAGAAACACAAATTGACTTGGCACTGACAGAGAGAAACACAGACTGACTGAAACACAGTCTGACAGGAACACAGGCTGACAGAAACACAGACTGACAGAATCACAGACTGAAAGAAACACAGACTGACAGGAATACAGACTGACAGTAACATAGACTGACAGGAACACAGACTGAAAGGAATACAGACTGACAGGAACAAAGACTGACAGGAACATAGACTGACAGGAACATAGACTGACCAAAACATATTCTGACAGGAACATAGACTGACGGAAACACAGACTGACAGTAACACAGACTGACAGAAAACAGAGACGAACTGCAAAACAGACTGACAGGAACACAGACTGACTGAAACACAGACAGAAACACAGACTGACAGGAACAGAGGCTGACAGGAACATAGACTGACAGGAACACTGACTGACAGGAACACAGGCTGACAGAAACCCAGACTGACTGGATCACAGACTGACAGAAACAGAGTCGGACAGGAACACAGACTGACAAGAACAGAGGCTGACAGAAACACAGACTGACAGGACACATACTGTAGGACACGGACCGACAGGACACAGACTGACAGAAACACAGACTGACAGGACACAGGCTGAAAGAAACACAGACAGAGAGAAACACAGACTGACAGGAATACAGACTGACAGGAATACAGACTGACAGAAACACTGACTGACAGGAACAGGGGCTGACTGAAATACAGACTGACAGGGCACAGACTGACAGGAAGACAGACTGACAGGAACATAGACTGACAGGAATACAGACTGACAGAAACATTGACAGACAGGAACACAGGCTGACAGAAACACAGATTGGCAGGACACTGACTGACAGAACACAGACTGACAGGAAGACAGACTGTTAGATACACAGACTGTCTGAAACACAGACTGACAGGAATACAGACTGACAGAAAACAGAGACGAACAACAAAACAGACTGGCAGGAACACAGACTGACAGAAACACAGACTGAAAGAAAATCAGACTGACAGAAACACAGACTGACAGGAATACAGACTGACAGAAACACAGACCGAAAGCAACACACTCTGACAAGCTCACTGACTGACAAGAATACAGCGGAAAGAAGTGCAAAATGACAGGAACACAGACTGATGGAAACACAGACTGACAGGAATACAGACTGACAGAAACACTGACTGAGAGGAACAGAGGCTGAATGAAATATAGACTGACAGGACACAGACTGACAGAAAAACAGCCTGACAGGAAAGCGGACTGACAGGAATACAGGCTGACTGAAACACAGACTGACAGGACATAGACTGACAGAAACACAGACTGACAGGAACATAGACTGACAGGAACACTGACTGACAGGAATACAGTCTGACAGGAACACAAACTGACAGGAACATAGACAGACAGGTCATAGACTGACAGAAGCACAGACTGACAGAAGCACAGACTGACAGGAACATAGACTGACAAGAACAGAGGCTGACAGAAACACAGACTGACAGGACACATACTGTAGGACACGGACCGACAGGACACAGAATGACAGAAACACAGACTGACAGAAACACAGATTGACAGGACACTGACTGACAGAAACACAGACTGACAGGGACACAGACTGACAGGAACAAAGGCTGACAGAAACACAGACTGATAGAAACACAGACTGACAGGACGACATACTGACAGATACACAGACTGACAGGAACACAGACTGACAGAAACAGAGTCGGACAGGAACACAGACTGACAAGAACAGAGGCTGCCAGAAACACAGACTGACAGGACACATACTGTGGGACATGGACCGACAGGACACAGACTGACAGAAACACAGACTGACAGGACACATGCTGAAATAAACACAGACTTACAGAAACAAAGACTGACAGGAATACAGACTGACAGGAACATAGACTGACAGGAACATAGACTGACGAAAACAGACTGTGAAAGGAACATAGACTGACGGTAACAGTGACTGACAGGAACGTGGACAGACAGGAACACAGGCTGACTGAAACACAGACTGACAGGACATAAACTGATAGAAACACAGACTGACAGGAACATAGATTGACAGGACACTGACTGACAGAAACACAGACTAACAGGAACACAGAGTGAAAAATACACAGACTGACAGAAACAGAGTCGGACAGGAACTCAGACTGACAGAAACATTGATAGAAACACAGACTGACAGGAACAGAGGCTGATAGGAACATAGACTGACAGGAACACTGACTGACAGGAACACAGGCTGACAGAAACCCAGACTGACAGGACACATACTGTAGGACACGGACCGACAGGACACAGACTGACAGAAACACAGACTGACAGGACACATGCTGAAAGAAACAAAGACTTACAGAAACACAGACTGACAGGAATACAGACTGACAGAAACACTGACTGACAGGAACAGAGGCTGACTGAAATAAAGACTGACAGGACATAGACTGACAGGAACACAGACTGACAGAAACAGAGTCGGACAGGAACACAGACTGACAAGAACAGAGGCTGACAGAAACACAGACTGACAGGACACATACTGTAGGACACGGACCGACAGGACACAGACTGACAGAAACACAGACTGACAGGACACATGCTGAAAGAAACAAAGACTTACAGAAACACAGACTGACAGGAATACAGACTGACAGAAACACTGACTGACAGGAACAGAGGCTGACTGAAATAAAGACTGACAGGACACAGACGGACAGGAAGACAGATTGACAGGTCACTGACAGAGAGAAACACAGACTGACAGAAACACATTCTGACAGGAACACAGGCTGACAGAAACACAGACTGACAGAATCACAGACTGAAAGAAACACAGACTGACAGGAATACAGACTGACAGAAACACTGACAGACAGGAACACAGGCTGACAGAAACACAGATTGACAGGACACTGACTGATAGAAACACACACTGACAGGAAGACAGACTGATAAATACACAGACTGTTTGAAACACAGACTGACAGGAATACAGACTGACAATAACATAGACTGACAGGAACATAGACTGACCAAAACATAGTCTGACAGGAACATAGACTGACGGAAACACAGACTGACAGAATCACAGACTGAAAGAAACACAGACTGACAGGAATACAGACTGACAGTAACATAGACTGACAGGAACACAGACTGATAGGAATACAGACTGACAGGAACACAGACTGATAGGAACATAGACTGACAGGAACATAGACTGACCAAAGCATAGTCTGACAGGAACATAGACTGACGGAAACAGAGACTGACAGTAACACAGACTGATTGAAAACCGAGACGAACAGCAAAACAGACTGACAGGAACACAGACTGACTGAAACACAGACTGAAAGAAAATCAGACTGACAGAAACACAGACTGACAGGTATACAGACTGACAGAAACACAGACCGAAAGCAACACACTCTGACAAGCACACTGACTGACAAGAATACAGACGGAAAGAAACGCAAAATGACAGGAACACAGACGGATGGAAACACAGACTGACAGGAATACAGACTGACAGGAACACAGACTGACAGTAACATAGATTGACAGGAACATAGGCTGACAGAAACACAGACTTACAGAAACACAGACTGACAGGATTACAGACTGACAGGAATACAGACTGACAGAAACACTGACTGACAGGAACAGTGGCTGAATGAAACACAGACTGACAGGACACAGACTGACAGAAAAACAGACTGACAGGAAAGCGGACTGACAGGAATACAGGCTGACTGAAACACAGACTGACAGAACATAGACTGACAGAAACACAGACTGACAGGAACATAGACTGACAGGAACACTGACTGACAGGAATACAGTCTGACAGGAACACAAACTGACAGGAACATAGACTGACAGGAACATAGACTGACCAAAACATAGTCAGACAGGAACATAGACTGACAGAAACACAGACAGAAACACAGACTGACAGGAACAGAGGCTGACAGGAACATAGACTGACAGGAATACAGTCTGACAGGAACACAAACTGACAGGAACATAGACTGACAGGACATAGACTGACAGAAACACAGACTGACAGAAGCACAGACTGACAGAAGCGCAGACTGACAGGAACATAGACTGACAAGAACAGAGGCTGACAGAAACACAGACTGACAGGACACATACTGTAGGACACGGACCCACAGGACACAGAATGACAGAAACACAGACTGACAGAAACACAGATTGACTGGACACTGACTGACAGAAACACAGACTGACAGGGACACAGACTGACAGGAACAAAGGCTGACAGAAACACAGACTGATAGAAACACAGACTGACAGGACGACATACTGACAGATACACAGACTGACTGAAACACAGTCTGACAGGAACACTGACTGACAGGACAAACACTGACATAAACACAGACTGACAGGACACAGGCTGACAGAAACACAGACTGACAGAAACACAGACTGACAGGAATACAGACTGACAGGAATACAGACTGACAGAAAAACTGACTGACAGGAAGGCGGACTGACATGAACACAGGCTGACTGAAACGCAGACGGTCAGGACATAGACTGACAGAAGCACAGACTGACAGGAACATAGACTGACAGGAAAACAGACTGACAGAATCACAGACTGAAAGAAACACAGACTGACAGGAATACAGACTGACAGTAACATAGACTGACAGGAACACAGACTGAGAGGAACAGAGGCTGAATGAAATACAGACTGACAGGACACAGACTGACAGAAAAACAGCCTGACAGGAAAGCGGCCTGACAGGAATACAGGCTGACTGAAACACAGACTGACAGGACATAGACTGACAGAAACACAGACTGACAGGAACATAGACTGACAGGAATACAGACTGACAGAAAAACTGACTGACAGGAAGGCGGACTGACATGAACACAGGCTGACTGAAACGCAGACGGTCAGGACATAGACTGACAGAAGCACAGACTGACAGGAACATAGACTGACAGGAAAACAGACTGACAGAATCACAGACTGAAAGAAACACAGACTGACAGGAATACAGACTGACAGTAACATAGACTGACAGGAACACAGACTGAGAGGAACAGAGGCTGAATGAAATACAGACTGACAGGACACAGACTGACAGAAAAACAGCCTGACAGGAAAGCGGACTGACAGTAATACAGGCTGACTGAAACACAGACTGACAGGACATAGACTGACAGAAACACAGACTGACAGGAACATAGACTGACAGGAACACTGACTGACAGGAATACAGTCTGACAGAAGCACAGACTGACAGGAACATAGACTGACAAGAACAGAGGCTGACAGAAACACAGACTGACAGGAATACAGACTGACAGAAACACTGACTGACAGCAACAGAGGCTGACTGAAATACACACTGACAGGACACAGACTGACAGAAACACAGTTTGACAGGAAAGCGGACTGACAGGAACACAGGCTGACTGAAACGCAGACGGTCAGGACATAGACTGACAGAAGCACAGACTGACAGGAACATAGACTGACAGGAAAACAGACTGACAGAATCACAGACTGAAAGAAACACAGACTGACAGGAATACAGACTGACAGTAACATAGACTGACAGGAACACAGACTGAGAGGAACAGAGGCTGAATGAAATACAGACTGACAGGACACAGACTGACAGAAAAACAGACTGACAGGAAAGCGGACTGACAGGAATACAGGCTGACTGAAACACAGACTGACAGAACATAGACTGACAGAAACACAGACTGACAGGAACATAGACTGACAGGAACACAAACTGACAGGAACATAGACTGACAGGAACATAGACTGACCAAAACATAGTCAGACAGGGACATAGACTGACAGAAACACAGACAGAAACACAGACTGACAGGAACAGAGGCTGACAGGAACATAGACTGACAGGAATACAGTCTGACAGGAACACAAACTGACAGGAACATAGACTGACAGGACATAGACTGACAGAAACACAGACTGACAGAAGCACAGACTGACAGAAGCGCAGACTGACAGGAACATAGACTGACAAGAACAGAGGCTGACAGAAACACAGACTGACAGGACACATACTGTAGGACACGGACCCACAGGACACAGAATGACAGAAACACAGACTGACAGAAACACAGATTGACTGGACACTGACTGACAGAAACACAGACTGACAGGGACACAGACTGACAGGAACAAAGGCTGACAGAAACACAGACTGATAGAAACACAGACTGACAGGACGACATACTGACAGATACACAGACTGACTGAAACACAGTCTGACAGGAACACTGACTGACAGGACAAACACTGACATAAACACAGACTGACAGGACACAGGCTGACAGAAACACAGACTGACAGAAACACAGACTGACAGGAATACAGACTGACAGGAATACAGACTGACAGAAAAACTGACTGACAGGAAGGCGGACTGACATGAACACAGGCTGACTGAAATGCAGACGGTCAGGACATAGACTGACAGAAGCACAGACTGACAGGAACATAGACTGACAGGAAAACAGACTGACAGAATCACAGACTGAAAGAAACACAGAGTGACAGGAATACAGACTGACAGTAACATAGACTGACAGGAACACAGACTGAGAGGAACAGAGGCTGAATGAAATACAGACTGACAGGACACAGACTGACAGAAAAACAGCCTGACAGGAAAGCGGACTGACAGGAATACAGGCTGACTGAAACACAGACTGACAGGACATAGACTGACAGAAACACAGACTGACAGGAACATAGACTGACAGGAACACTGACTGACAGGAATACAGTCTGACAGGAACACAAACTGACAGGAACATAGACTGACAGGACATAGACTGACAGAAACACACTCTGACAGAAGCACAGACTGACAGGAACATAGACTGACAAGAACAGAGGCTGACAGAAACACAGACTGACAGGAATACAGACTGACAGGAATACAGACTGACAGAAACACTGACTGACAGGAACAGAGGCTGACTGAAATACACACTGACAGGACACAGACTGACAGAAACACAGTTTGACAGGAAAGCGGACTGACAGGAACACAGGCTGACTGAAACGCAGACGGTCAGGACATAGACTGACAGAAGCACAGACTGACAGGAACATAGACTGACAGGAAAACAGACTGACAGAAACACAAATTGACTTGGCATTGACAGAGAGAAACACAGACTGACTGAAACACAGTCTGACAGGAACACAGGCTGACAGAAACACAGACTGACAGAATCACAGACTGAAAGAAACACAGACTGACAGGAATACAGACTGACAGTAACATAGACTGACAGGAACACAGACTGAAAGGAATACAGACTGACAGGAACAAAGACTGACAGGAACATAGACTGACAGGAACATAGACTGACCAAAACATATTCTGACAGGAACATAGACTGACGGAAACACAGACTGACAGTAACACAGACTGACAGAAAACAGAGACGAACTGCAAAACAGACTGACAGGAACACAGACTGACTGAAACACAGACAGAAACACAGACTGACAGGAACAGAGGCTGACAGGAACATAGACTGACAGGAACACTGACTGACAGGAACACAGGCTGACAGAAACCCAGACTGACTGGATCACAGACTGACAGAAACAGAGTCGGACAGGAACACAGACTGACAAGAACAGAGGCTGACAGAAACACAGACTGACAGGACACATACTGTAGGACACGGACCGACAGGACACAGACTGACAGAAACACAGACTGACAGGACACAGGCTGAAAGAAACACAGACAGAGAGAAACACAGACTGACAGGAATACAGACTGACAGGAATACAGACTGACAGAAACACTGACTGACAGGAACAGGGGCTGACTGAAATACAGACTGACAGGGCACAGACTGACAGGAAGACAGACTGACAGGAACATAGACTGACAGGAATACAGACTGACAGAAACATTGACAGACAGGAACACAGGCTGACAGAAACACAGATTGGCAGGACACTGACTGACAGAACACAGACTGACAGGAAGACAGACTGATAGATACACAGACTGTCTGAAACACAGACTGACAGGAATACAGACTGACAGAAAACAGAGACGAACAACAAAACAGACTGGCAGGAACACAGACTGACAGAAACACAGACTGAAAGAAAATCAGACTGACAGAAACACAGACTGACAGGAATACAGACTGACAGAAACACAGACCGAAAGCAACACAGGCTGACAGAAACACAGATTGGCAGGACACTGACTGACAGAACACAGACTGACAGGAAGACAGACTGATAGATACACAGACTGTCTGAAACACAGACTGACAGGAATACAGACTGACAGAAAACAGAGACGAACAACAAAACAGACTGGCAGGAACACAGACTGACAGAAACACAGACTGAAAGAAAATCAGACTGACAGAAACACAGACTGACAGGAATACAGACTGACAGAAACACAGACCGAAAGCAACACACTCTGACAAGCTCACTGACTGACAAGAATACAGCGGAAAGAAGTGCAAAATGACAGGAACACAGACTGATGGAAACACAGACTGACAGGAATACAGACTGACAGGAACACAGACTGACAGGAAAACAGACTGACAGGAACACAGACTGACAGAAACATTGACTGAGAGGAACAGAGGCTGAATGAAATATAGACTGACAGGACACAGACTGACAGAAAAACAGCCTGACAGGAAAGCGGACTGACAGGAATACAGGCTGACTGAAACACAGACTGACAGGACATAGACTGACAGAAACACAGACTGACAGGAACATAGACTGACAGGAACACTGACTGACAGGAATACAGTCTGACAGGAACACAAACTGACAGGAACATAGACAGACAGGTCATAGACTGACAGAAGCACAGACTGACAGAAGCACAGACTGACAGGAACATAGACTGACAAGAACAGAGGCTGACAGAAACACAGACTGACAGGACACATACTGTAGGACACGGACCGACAGGACACAGAATGACAGAAACACAGACTGACAGAAACACAGATTGACAGGACACTGACTGACAGAAACACAGACTGACAGGGACACAGACTGACAGGAACAAAGGCTGACAGAAACACAGACTGATAGAAACACAGACTGACAGGACGACATACTGACAGATACACAGACTGACAGGAACACAGACTGACAGAAACAGAGTCGGACAGGAACACAGACTGACAAGAACAGAGGCTGCCAGAAACACAGACTGACAGGACACATACTGTGGGACATGGACCGACAGGACACAGACTGACAGAAACACAGACTGACAGGACACATGCTGAAAGAAACACAGACTTACAGAAACAAAGACTGACAGGAATACAGACTGACAGGAACATAGACTGACAGGAACATAGACTGACGAAAACAGACTGTGAAAGGAACATAGACTGACGGTAACAGTGACTGACAGGAACGTGGACAGACAGGAACACAGGCTGACTGAAACACAGACTGACAGGACATAAACTGATAGAAACACAGACTGACAGGAACATAGATTAACAGGACACTGACTGACAGAAACACAGACTAACAGGAACACAGAGTGAAAAATACACAGACTGACAGAAACAGAGTCGGACAGGAACTCAGACTGACAGAAACATTGACAGAAACACAGACTGACAGGAACAGAGGCTGATAGGAACATAGACTGACAGGAACACTGACTGACAGAAACATTGACAGACAGGAACACAGGCTGACAGAAACACAGATTGGCAGGACACTGACTGACAGAACACAGACTGACAGGAAGACAGACTGACAGGAACATAGACTGACAGGAATACAGACTGACAGAAACATTGACAGACAGGAACACAGGCTGACAGAAACACAGATTGGCAGGACACTGACTGACAGAACACAGACTGACAGGAAGACAGACTGATAGATACACAGACTGTCTGAAACACAGGCTGACAGGAATACAGACTGACAGAAAACAGAGACGAACAACAAAACAGACTGGCAGGAACACAGACTGACAGAAACACAGACTGAAAGAAAATCAGACTGACAGAAACACAGACTGACAGGAATACAGACTGACAGAAACACAGACCGAAAGCAACACACTCTGACAAGCTCACTGACTGACAAGAATACAGCGGAAAGAAGTGCAAAATGACAGGAACACAGACTGATGGAAACACAGACTGACAGGAATACAGACTGACAGGAACACAGACTGACAGGAAAACAGACTGACAGGAACACAGACTGACAGAAACACTGACTGAGAGGAACAGAGGCTGAATGAAATATAGACTGACAGGACACAGACTGACAGAAAAACAGCCTGACAGGAAAGCGGACTGACAGGAATACAGGCTGACTGAAACACAGACTGACAGGACATAGACTGACAGAAACACAGACTGACAGGAACATAGACTGACAGGAACACTGACTGACAGGAATAAAGTCTGACAGGAACACAAACTGACAGGAACATAGACAGACAGGTCATAGACTGACAGAAGCACAGACTGACAGAAGCACAGACTGACAGGAACATAGACTGACAAGAACAGAGGCTGACAGAAACACAGACTGACAGGACACATACTGTAGGACACGGACCGACAGGACACAGAATGACAGAAACACAGACTGACAGAAACACAGATTGACAGGACACTGACTGACAGAAACACAGACTGACAGGGACACAGACTGACAGGAACAAAGGCTGACAGAAACACAGACTGATAGAAACACAGACTGACAGGACGACATACTGACAGATACACAGACTGACAGGAACACAGACTGACAGAAACACAGACTGACAGGACACATGCTGAAAGAAACACAGACTTACAGAAACAAAGACTGACAGGAATACAGACTGACAGGAACATAGACTGACAGGAACATAGACTGACGAAAACAGACTGTGAAAGGAACATAGACTGACGGTAACAGTGACTGACAGGAACGTGGACAGACAGGAACACAGGCTGACTGAAACACAGACTGACAGGACATAAACTGATAGAAACACAGACTGACAGGAACATAGATTGACCGGACACTGACTGACAGAAACACAGACTAACAGGAACACAGAGTGAAAAATACACAGACTGACAGAAACAGAGTCGGACAGGAACTCAGACTGACAGAAAAATTGATAGAAACACAGACTGACAGGAACAGAGGCTGATAGGAACAGAGACTGACAGGAACACTGACTGACAGGAACACAGGCTGACAGAAACCCAGACTGACAGGACATAGACTGACAGGAACACAGACTGACAGAAACAGAGTCGGACAGGAACACAGACTGACAAGAACAGAGGCTGACAGAAACACAGACTGACAGGACACATACTGTAGGACACGGACCGACAGGACACAGACTGACAGAAACACAGACTGACAGGACACATGCTGAAAGAAACAAAGACTTACAGAAACACAGACTGACAGGAATACAGACTGACAGAAACACTGACTGACAGGAACAGAGGCTGACTGAAATAAAGACTGACAGGACACAGACGGACAGGAAGACAGATTGACAGGTCACTGACAGAGAGAAACACAGACTGACAGAAACACATTCTGACAGGAACACAGGCTGACAGAAACACAGACTGACAGAATCACAGACTGAAAGAAACACAGACTGACAGGAAT
Source organism: Heterodontus francisci (assembly GCF_036365525.1). NCBI lineage: Eukaryota > Metazoa > Chordata > Chondrichthyes > Heterodontiformes > Heterodontidae > Heterodontus > Heterodontus francisci. The sequence goes on from NC_090395.1 coordinate 20,740,791, forward strand.
ACAGACTGACAGAAACACAGATTGACAGGACACTGACTGATAGAAACACACACTGACAGGAAGACAGACTGATAAATACACAGACTGTTTGAAACACAGACTGACAGGAATACAGACTGACAATAACATAGACTGACAGGAACACAGACTGATAGGAATACAGACTGACAGGAACACAGACTGACAGGAACATAGACTGACAGGAACATAGACTGACCAAAGCATAGTCTGACAGGAACATAGACTGACGGAAACAGAGACTGACAGTAACACAGACTGATTGAAAACAGAGACGAACAGCAAAACAGACTGACAGGAACACAGACTGACTGAAACACAGACTGAAAGAAAATCAGACTGACAGAAACACAGACTGACAGGAATACAGACTGACAGAAACACAGACCGAAAGCAACACACTCTGACAAGCACACTGACTGACAAGAATACAGACGGAAAGAAACGCAAAATGACAGGAACACAGACTGATGGAAACACAGACTGACAGGAATACAGACTGACAGGAACACAGACTGACAGTAACATAGATTGACAGGAACATAGGCTGACAGAAACACAGACTTACAGAAACACAGACTGACAGGATTACAGACTGACAGGAATACAGACTGACAGAAACACTGACTGACAGGAACAGTGGCTGAATGAAACACAGACTGACAGGACACAGACTGACAGAAAAACAGACTGACAGGAAAGCGGACTGACAGGAATACAGGCTGACTGAAACACAGACTGACAGAACATAGACTGACAGAAACACAGACTGACAGGAACATAGACTGACAGGAACACTGACTGACAGGAATACAGTCTGACAGGAACACAAACTGACAGGAACATAGACTGACAGGAACATAGACTGACCAAAACATAGTCAGACAGGAACATAGACTGACAGAAACACAGACAGAAACACAGACTGACAGGAACAGAGGCTGACAGGAACATAGACTGACAGGAACACTGACTGACAGAAACAGAGTCGGACAGGAACATAGATTGACAAGAACAGAGGCTGACAGAAGCACAGACTGACAGGACACATACTGTAGGACACGGACTGACAGAAACACAGACTGACAGGACACAGACTGAAAGAAACACAGACAGAGAGAAACACAGACAGACAGGAATACAGACTGACAGGAATACAGACTGACAGAAACACTGACTGACAGGAACAGAGGCTGACTGAAATACAGACTGACAGGACACAGACTGACAGGAAGACAGACTGACAGGAACATAGACTGACAGGAATACAGACTGACAGAAACATTGACAGACAGGAACACAGGCTGACAGAAACACAGATTGGCAGGACACTGACTGACAGAACACAGACTGACAGGAACACAGACTGACAGAAACACAGACTGAAATAAAATCAGACTGACAGAAACACAGACTGACAGGAATACAGACTGACAGAAACACAGACCGAAAGCAACACACTCTGACAAGCACACTGACTGACAAGAATACAGATGGAAAGAAGCGCAAAATGACAGGAACACAGACTGATGGAAACACAGACTGACAGGAATACAGACTGACAGGAACACAGACTGACAGGAACATAGATTGACAGGAACATAGGCAGACAGAAACACAGACTTACAGAAACACAGACTGACAGGAATACAGACTGACAGGAATACAGACTGACAGAAACACTGACTGAGAGGAACAGAGGCTGAATGAAATACAGACTGACAGGACACAGACTGACAGAAAAACAGCCTGACAGGAAAGCGGACTGACAGGAATACAGGCTGACTGAAACACAGACTGACAGGACATAGACTGACAGAAACACAGACTGACAGGAACATAGACTGACAGGAACACTGACTGACAGGAATACAGTCTGACAGGAACACAAACTGACAGGAACATAGACTGACAGGACATAGACTGACAGAAACACAGACTGACAGAAGGACAGACTGACAAGAACAGAGGCTGACAGAAACACAGACTGACAGGACACATACTGTAGGACACGGACCGACAGGACACAGAATGACAGAAACACAGACTGACAGAAACACAGATTGACAGGACACTGACTGACAGAAACACAGACTGACAGGGACACAGACTGACAGGAACAAAGGCTGACAGAAACACAGACTGATAGAAACACAGACTGACAGGACGACATACTGACAGATACACAGACTGACTGAAACACAGACTGACAGGACAAACACTGACATAAACACAGACTGACAGGACACAGGCAGACAGAAACACAGACTGACAGAAACACAGACTGACAGGAATACAGACTGACAGGAATACAGACTGACAGAAAAACTGACTGACAGGAAGGCGGACTGACAGGAACACAGGCTGACTGAAACGCAGACGGTCAGGACATAGACTGACAGAAGCACAGACTGACAGGAACATAGACTGACAGGAAAACAGACTGACAGAATCACAGACTGAAAGAAACACAGACTGACAGGAATACAGACTGACAGTAACATAGACTGACAGGAACACAGACTGAGAGGAACATAGGCTGAATGAAATACAGACTGACAGGACACAGACTGACAGAAAAACAGCCTGACAGGAAAGCGGACTGACAGGAATACAGGCTGACTGAAACACAGACTGACAGGACATAGACTGACAGAAACACAGACTGACAGGAACATAGACTGACAGGAACACTGACTGACAGGAATACAGTCTGACAGGAACACAAACTGACAGGAACATAGACTGACAGGACATAGACTGACAGAAACACAGTCTGACAGAAGCACAGACTGACAGGAACATAGACTGACAAGAACAGAGGCTGACAGAAACACAGACTGACAGGAATACAGACTGACAGGAATACAGACTGACAGAAACACTGACTGACAGGAACAGAGGCTGACTGAAATACACACTGACAGGACACAGACTGACAGAAACACAGTTTGACAGGAAAGCGGACTGACAGGAACACAGGCTGACTGAAACGCAGACGGTCAGGACATAGACTGACAGAAGCACAGACTGACAGGAACATAGACTGACAGGAAAACAGACTGACAGAAACACAAATTGACTTGGCACTGACAGAGAGAAACACAGACTGACTGAAACACAGTCTGACAGGAACACAGGCTGACAGAAACACAGACTGACAGAATCACAGACTGAAAGAAACACAGACTGACAGGAATACAGACTGACAGTAACATAGACTGACAGGAACACAGACTGAAAGGAATACAGACTGACAGGAACAAAGACTGACAGGAATACAGACTGACAGGAATACAGACTGACAGAAACACTGACTGAGAGGAAAAGAGGCTGAATGAAATACAGACTGACAGGACACAGACTGATAGAAAAACAGCCTGACAGGAAAGCGGACTGACAGGAATACAGGCTGACAGAAACACAGAATGACAGGACATAGACTGACAAAAACACAGACTGACAGGAACATAGACTGACAGGAACACTGACTGACAGGAATACAGTCTGACAGGAACACAAACTGACAGGAACATAGACTGACAGGACATAGACTGACAGAAACACAGACTGACAGAAGCACAGACTGACAGGAACATAGACTGACAAGAACAGAGGCTGACAGAAACACAGACTGACAGGTCACATACTGTAGGACACGGACCCAAAGGACACAGAATGACAGAAACACAGACTGACAGAAACACAGATTGACTGGACACTGACTGACAGAAACACAGACTGACAGGGACGCAGACTGACAGGAACAAAGGCTGACAGAAACACAGACTGATAGAAACATAGACTGACAGGACGACATACTGACAGATACACAGACTGACTGAAACACAGACTGACAGGAACTCTGACTGACAGGACAAACACTGACATAAACACAGACTGACAGGACACAGGCTGACAGAAACACAGACTTACAGAAACACAGACTGACAGGAATACAGACTGACAGGAATAAAGACTGACAGAAAAACTGACTGACAGGAAGGCGGACTGACAGGAACACAGACTGACTGAAACGCAGACGGTCAGGACATAGACTGACAGAAGCACAGACTGACAGGAACATAGACTGACAGGAAAACAGACTGACAGAATCACAGACTGAAAGAAACACAGACTGACAGGAATACAGACTGACAGTAACATAGACTGACAGGAACACAGACTGAGAGGAACAGAGGCTGAATGAAATACAGACTGACAGGACACAGACTGACAGAAAAACAGCCTGACAGGAAAGCGGACTGACAGGAATACAGGCTGACTGAAACACAGACTGACAGGACATAGACTGACAGAAACACAGACTGACAGGAACATAGACTGACAGGAACACTGACTGACAGGAATACAGTCTGACAGGAACACAAACTGACATGAACATAGACTGACAGGACATAGACTGACAGAAACACAGTCTGACAGAAGCACAGACTGACAGGAACATAGACTGACAAGAACAGAGGCTGACAGAAACACAGACTGACAGGAATACAGACTGACAGGAATACAGACTGACAGAAACACTGACTGACAGGAACAGAGGCTGACTGAAATACACACTGACAGGACACAGACTGACAGAAACACAGTTTGACAGGAAAGCGGACTGACAGGAACACAGGCTGACTGAAACGCAGACGGTCAGGACATAGACTGACAGAAGCACAGACTGACAGGAACATAGACTGACAGGAAAACAGACTGACAGAAACACAAATTGACAGGGCACTGACAGAGAGAAACACAGACTGACAGAAACACAGTCTGACAGGAACACAGGCTGACAGAAACACAGACTGACAGAATCACAGACTGAAAGAAACACAGACTGACAGGAATACAGACTGACAGTAACATAGACTGACAGGAAGACAGACTGAAAGGAATACAGACTGACAGGAACACAGACTGACAGGAACATAGACTGACAGGAACATAGACTGACCAAAACATATTCTGACAGTAACACAGACTGACAGAAAACAGAGACGAACTGCAAAACAGACTGACAGGAACAAAGACTGACAGAAACACAGACTGAAAGAAAATCAGACTGACAGAAACACAGACTGACAGGTATACAGACTGACAGAAAAACAGACCGAAAGCAACACACTCTGACAAGAACACTGACTGACAAGAATACAGATGGAAAGGAACGCAGAATGACAGGAACACAGACTGATGGAAACACTGACTGACAGGCATACAGACTGACAGGAACAGAGACTGACAGGAACATAGATTGACAGAAACACTGACTGACAGGAACACAGGCTGACAGAAACCCAGACTGACAGGACATAGACTGACAGGAACACAGACTGACAGAAACAGAGTCGGACAGGAACACAGACTGACAAGAACAGAGGCTGACAGAAACACAGACTGACAGGACACATACAGTAGGACCCGGACCGACAGGACACAGAATGACAGAAACACAGACTGACAGGACACAGGCTGAAAGAAACACAGACTTACAGAAACACAGACTGACAGGAATGCAGACTGACAGGAATACAGACTGACAGAAACACTGACTGACAGGAACAGAGGCTGACTGAAATACAGACTGACAGGACACAGACTGACAGGAAGACAGACTGACAGGAACATAGACTGACAGTTAAACAGACTGACAGGAACACAGGCTGACTGAAACGCAGACTGACAGGACATAGACTGACAGAAGCACAGACCGACAGGAACATAGACTGACAGGAATACAGACTGACAGAAACACAGACCAAAAGCAACACACTCTGACAAGAACACTGACTGACAAGAATACAGACTGAAAGAAACGCTGAATGACAGGAACACAGACTGATGGAAACACAGACTGACAGGAATACAGACTGACAGGAACACAGACTGACAGGAACATAGATTGACAGGAACATAGGCTGACAGAAACACAGACTTACAGAAACACAGACTGACAGGAATACAGACTGACAGGAATACAGACTGACAGAAACAGTGACTGACAGGAACAGAGGCTGAATGAAATACAGACTGACAGGACACAGAGTGACAGAAACACAGCCTGACAGGGAAGCGGACTGACAGGCATACAGGCTGACTGAAACAAAGACAGACAGGACATAGACTGACAGAAACACAGACTGACAGGAACATAGACTGACAGGAACACTGACTGACAGGAATACAGTCTGACAGTAACACAGACTGACAGGAACAAAGACTGACAGGAACATTGACTGACCAAAACATAGTCTGACAGGAACATGGACTGACGGTAACAGAGACTGACAGGAACACAGACTGACAGAAAACAGAGACTAACTGCAAAACAGACTGACAGGAACACAGACTGACAGATACACAGAGTGAAAAATACACAGACTGACATAAACAGAGTCGGACAGGAACTCAGACTGACAGAAACACTGACAGAAACACGGACTGAAAGGAACAGAGGCTGACAGGAACATAGACTGACAGGAACACTGACCGACAGAAACAGATTGGGACAGGAACACAGACTGACAAGAACAGAGGCTGACAGAAACCCAGACAGACAGGACATAGACTGACAGGAACACAGACTGACAGGACACAGACTTACAGAAACACAGACTGACAGGAATAAAGACTGACAGGAATACAGACTGACAGAAACACTGACTGACAGGAACTGAGGCTGACTGAAATACAGACTGACAGGACACAGACTGACAGGAAGACAGACTGACAGGAACACAGGCTGACTGAAAAGCAGACTGACAGGACATAGACTGACAGAAGCACAGCCTGACAGGAACACAGTCTCACAAGAACACAGGCTGACAGAAACACAGACTGACAGAATCAACGACTGAAAGAAACACAGACTAACAGGAATACAGACTGACAGAAACACTGACAGACAGGAACACAGGCTGACAGAAACACAGATTGACAGGACACTGACTGATAGAAACACAGACTGACAGGAAGACAAACTGATAGATACACAGACGGTCTGAAAAACAGACTGACAGGAATACAGACTGACAGTAACATAGACTGACAGCAACATAGACTGACCAAAACATAGTCTGACAGGAACATAGACTGACGGAAACAGAGACTGACAGTAACACAGACTGACAGAAAACAGAGACGAACAGCAAAACAGACTGACAGGAACACAGACTGACAGAAACACAAACTGACAGGAATACAGACTGACAGAAACACAGACCGAAAGCAATACACTCTGACAAGAACACTGACTGACAAGAATACAGACTGAAATAAACGCTGAATGACAGGAACACAGACTGATGGAAACACAGACTGAAATAAAATCAGAATGACAGAAACACAGACTGACAGGAATTCAGACTGACAGAAACACAGACCGAAAGCAACACACTCTGACAAGCACACTGACTGACAAGAATACAGACGGAAAGAAGCGCAAAATGACAGGAACACAGACTGATGGAAACACAGACTGACAGGAATACAGACTGACATGAACACAGACTGACAGGAACATAGATTGACAGGAACATAGGCTGACAGAAACACAGACTTACAGAAACACAAACTGACAGGAATACAGACTGACAGGAATACAGACTGACAGAAACACTGACTGAGAGGAACAGAGGCTGAATGAAATACAGACTGACAGGACACAGACTGACAGAAAAACAGCCTGACAGGGAAGCGGACTGACAGGAATACAGGCTGACTGAAACACAGACTGACAGGACATAGACTGACAGAAACACAGACTGACAGGAACATAGACTGACAGGAACACTGACTGACAGGAATACAGTCTGACAGGAACACAAACTGACAGGAACATAGACTGACAGGACATAGACTGACAGAAACACAGTCTGACAGAAGCACAGACTGACAGGAACATAGACTGACAAGAACAGAGGCTGACAGAAACACAGACTGACAGGAATACAGACTGACAGAAACACTGACTGACAGGAACAGAGGCTGACTGAAATACACACTGACAGGACACAGACTGACAGGAAGACAGACTGACAGGAACATAGACTGACAGGAAAACAGACTGACAGGAACACAGGCTGACTGAAACGCAGACGGTCAGGACATAGACTGACAGAAGCACAGACTGACAGGAACATAGACTGACAGGAAAACAGACTGACAGAAACACAAATTGACAGGGCACTGACAGAGAGAAACACAGACTGACAGAAACACAGTCTGCAAGGAACACAGGCTGACAGAAACACAGACTGACAGAATCACAGACTGAAAGAAACACAGACTGACAGGAATACAGACTGACAGTAACATAGACTGACAGGAACACAGACTGAAAGGAATACAGACTGACCAAAACATATTCTGACAGGAACATAGACTGACGGAAACACAGACTGACAGTAACACAGACTGACAGAAAACAGAGACGAACTGCAAAACATACTGACAGGAACACAGACTGACAGAAACACAGACTGAAAGAAAATCAGACTGACAGAAACACAGACTGACAGGTATACAGACTGACAGAAACATAGACCGAAAGCAACACACTCTGACAAGAACACTGACTGACAAGAATACAGACGGAAAGAAACGCAGAATGACAGGAACACAGACTGATGGAAACACAGACTGACAGGAATACAGACTGACAGGAACAGAGACTGACAGGAACTTAGATTGACAGGAACATAGGCTGACAGAGACACTGACTGACAGGAACACAGGCTGACAGAAACCCAGACTGACAGGACATAGACTGACAGGAACACAGACTGACAGAAACAGAGTCGGACAGGAACACAGACTGACAAGAACAGAGGCTGACAGAAACACAGACTGACAGGACACATACTGTAGGACACGGACCGACAGGGCACAGAATGACAGAAACACAGACTGACAGGACACAGGCTGAAAGAAACACAGACTTACAGAAACACAGACTGACAGGAATACAGACTGACAGGAATACAGACTGACAGAAACACTGACTGACAGGAACAGAGGCTGACTGAAATACACACTGACAGGACACAGACTGACAGAAACACAGTTTGACAGGAAAGCGGACTGACAGGAACACAGGCTGACTGAAACGCAGACGGTCTGGACATAGACTGACAGAAGCACAGACTGACAGGAACATAGACTGACAGGAAAACAGAATGACAGAAACACAAATTGACAGGGCACTGACAGAGAGAAACACAGACTGACAGGAATACAGACTGACAGTAACATAGACTGACAGGAACACAGACTGAAAGGAATACAGACTGACAGGAACACAGACTGACAGGAACATAGACTGACAGGAACATAGACTGACCAAAACATATTCTGACAGGAACATAGACTGACGGAAACACAGACTGACAGTGACACAGACTGACAGAAAACAGAGACGAACTGCAAAACAGACTGACAGGAACACAGACTGACAGAAACACAGACTGAAAGAAAATCAGACTGACAGAAACACAGACTGACAGGTATACACACTGGCAGAAACACAGACCGAAAGCAACACACTCTGACAAGAACACTGACTGACAAGAATACAGACGGAAAGAAACGCAGAATGACAGGAACACAGACTGATGGAAACACAGACTGACAGGAATACAGACTGACAGGAACAGAGACTGACAGGAACTTAGATTGACAGGAACATAGGCTGACAGAAACACTGACTGACAGGAACACAGGCTGACAGAAACCCAGACTGACAGGACATAGACTGACAGGAACACAGACTGACAGAAACAGAGTCGGACAGGAACACAGACTGACAAGAACAGAGGCTGACAGAAACACAGACTGACAGGACACATACTGTAGGACACGGACCGACAGGACACAGAATGACAGAAACACAGACTGACAGGACACAGGCTGAAAGAAACACAGACTTACAGAAACACAGACTGACAGGAATACAGACTGACAGGAATACAGACTGACAGAAACACTGACTGACAGGAACAGAGGCTGACTGAAATACAGACTGACAGGACACAGACTGACAGGAAGACAGACTGACAGGAACATAGACTGACAGGAAAACAGACTGACAGGAACACAGGCTGACTGAAACGCAGACTGACAGGACATAGACTGGCAGGAATACAGACTGACAGAAACACAGACCAAAAGCAACACACTCTGACAAGAACACTGACTGACAAGAATACAGACTGACAGGAACACAGACTGACAGGAACATAGATTGACAGGAACATAGGCTGACAGAAACACAGACTTACAGAAACATAGACTGACAGGAATAGAGACTGACAGGAATACAGACTGACAGAAACACTGACCGACAGGAACAGAGGCTGAATGAAATACAGACTGACAGGACACAGACTGACAGAAACACAGCCTGACAGGGAAGCGGACTGACAGGAATACAGGCTGACTGAAACAAAGACAGACAGGACATAGACTGACAGAAACACAGACTGACAGGAACATAGACTGACAGGAACACTGACTGACAGGAATACAGTCTGACAGTAACACAGACTGACAGGAACAAAGACTGACAGGAACATTGACTGACCAAAACATAGTCTGACAGGAACATAGACTGACGGTAACAGAGACTGACAGGAACACAGACTGACAGAAAACAGAGACTAACTGCAAAACAGACTGACAGGAACACAGACTGACAGATACACAGAGTGAAAAATACACAGACTGACAGAAACAGAGTCGGACAGGAACTCAGACTGACAGAAACACTGACAGAAACACGGACTGAAAGGAACAGAGGCTGACAGGAACATAGACTGACAGGAACACTGACTGACAGAAACAGATTGGGACAGGAACACAGGCTGACAAGAACAGAGGCTGACAGAAACCCAGACTGACAGGACATAGACTGACAGGAACACAGACTGACAGGACACAGACTTACAGAAACACAGACTGACAGGAATAAAGACTGACAGGAATACAGACTGACAGAAACACTGACTGACAGGAACTGAGGCTGACTGAAATACAGACTGATAGGACACAGACTGACAGGAAGACAGACTGACAGGAACATAGACTGACAGGAAAACAGACTGACAGGAACACAGGATGACTGAAACGCAGACTGACAGGACATAGACTGACAGAAGCACAGACTGACATGAACATAGACTGACAGGAAAACAGACTGACAGAAACACAGATTCACAGGGCACTGACAGAGAGAAACACAGACTGACAGAAACACAGTCTCACACGAACACAGGCTGACAGAAACACAGACTGACAGAATCACAGACTGAAAGAAACACAGACTAACAGGAATACAGACTGACAGAAACACTGACAGACAGGAACACAGGCTGACAGAAACACAGATTGACAGGACACTGACTGATAGAAACACAGACTGACAGGAAGACAAACTGATAGATACACAGACTGTCTGAAAAACAGACTGACAGGAATACAGACTGACAGTAACATAGACTGACAGGAACACAGACTGATAGGAATACAGACTGACAGGAACACAGACTGACAGTAACATAGTCTGACAGGAACATAGACTGATGGAAACAGAGACTGACAGTAACACAGACTGACAGAAAACAGAGACGAACAGCAAAACAGACTGACAGGAACACAGACTGACAGAAACACAGACTGAAAGAAAATCAGACTGACAGAAATACAGACTGACAGGAATACAGACTGACAGAAACACAGACCGAAAGCAACACACTCTGACAAGAACACTGACTGACAAGAATACAGACGGAATAAACGCAAATTGACAGGAACACAGCCTGATGGAAACACAGACTGACAGGAATACAGACTGACAGGAACACAGACTGACAGGAACATAGATTGACAGGAACATAGGCTGACAGAAACACAGAATTACAGAAACACAGACTGACAGGAATACAGACTGACAGGAATACAGACTGACAGAAACACTGACTGACAGGAACAGAGGCTGAATGAAATACAGACTGACAGGACACAGACTGACAGAAAAATAGACTGACAGGAAAGCGGACTGAGAGGAATACAGGGTGACTGATACACAGACTGATAGGACATAGACTGACAGAAACACAGACTGACAGGAACATAGACTGACAGGAATACTGACTGACAGAAATGCCGTCTGACAGGAACACAAACTGACAGGAACATAGACTGACAGAAACGTAGACTGACCTAAACATAGTCTGACAGGAACATAGACTGGCGGTAACAGAGACTGACAGGAACACAGACTGACAGAAAACAGAGACTAAAAGCAAAACAGACTGACAGGAACACAGACCGACAGAAACACAGAGTGAAAAATACACAGACTGACAGAAACAGAGTCGGACAGGAACACCGACTGACAGAAACACTGACAGAAACACAGACTGACAGGAAGACAGACTGACAGATACACCGACTGACTGAAGCACAGACTGACATGAATGCAGACTGACAGGAACACAGACTGACAGGAAGACAGACTGACAGGAACACGGACTGACAGAAACACTGATTGACAGGAATACAGACTGACAGGAACACAGACTGACAGGAACATAGACTGACATGAACATAGACTGACCAAAACATAGTCTGACAGGAACATAGACTGACGGTAACAGAGAATGACAGGAACACAGACTGACAGAAAACAGAGACTAAAAGCAAAACAGACTGACAGGAACACAGACTGACAGAAAGACATACTGACAGAAACACAGACTGACAGGACATAGACTGACAGAAACACAGACTGACAGAAGCACAGATTGACAGGAACACTGACTGTCAGGACACAGACTGACAGGAACACTCTTTGAGAGGAACACAGACTGTCAGGACACAGACTGACAGGAACACTCATTGACAAGAACACAGACTGTCAGGAACACAGACTGACAGAAACAGAGTCGGACAGGAACACAGATTGACAGAAACACTGACAGAAACACAGACTGACAGGAACACAGACTGACAGAAACACAGACCGACAGGAACACAGACTGACAAGAACACTGACTGACAAAATACAGACTGACAGATACGCAGAACGACAGGAACACAGACTGACAGAAACACATGCTGACAGGAATACAGACTGACAGGAACATAGACTGACAGGAACATAGACTGACGAAAACATCGTGTGACAGGAACATAGACTGACGGTAACAGTGACTGACAGGAACGCGGACAGACAGGAACACAGGCTGACTGAAACACAGACTGACAGGACATAGACTGATAGAAACACAGACTGACAGGAACATAGATTGACAGGACACTGACTGACAGAAACACAGACTAACAGGAACACAGACTGACAGGAATGCAGATTGACAGGACACTGACTGACAGAAAAATAGACTGATAGGAACACAGACTGACAGGAGCACAGGCTGACAGAAACATTGAATGACAGAATCACAGACTGAAAGAAACACAGATTGAAAGGAATTCAGACTGACAGGAACACAGACTGACAGGAAGACAGTCTGACAGGAACACGGACTGACAGAAACAGTGGCGCAGTGGTTAGCACCGCAGCCTCACAGCTCCAGCGGCCCGGGTTCAATTCTGGGTACTGCCTGTGTGGAGTTTGCAAGTTCTCCCTGTGTCTGCGTGGGTTTTCTCCGGGTGCTCCGGTTTCCTCCCACAAGCCAAAAGACTTGCAGGTTGATAGGTTAATTGGCCATTATAAATTGTCACTAGTATAGGTAGGTGGTAGGGAAATATAGGGACAGGTGGGGATGTTTGGTAGGAATATGGGATTAGTGTATGATTAGTATAAATGGGTGGTTGATGTTCGGCACAGACTCGGTGGGCCGAAGGGCCTGTTTCAGTGCTGTATCTCTAATCTAATCTAATCTAAACACAGACTGAGAGGAATGAAGACTGACAGGAACATAGACTGACAGGAACCTAGACTGCCCAAAACATAGTCTGACAGGAACATAGACTGACGGTAACAGCGGCTGACAGAAACACAGACTGACAATACACAGACTGATAGGAACACAGACTGATTGGAACAATGTCTGACAGGTCACATACTGTAGGACACAGACAGACAGGACACAGACGGACATAAACACAGACTGACAGGACACAGGCTGACAGAAATACAGACTTACAGAAACACAGACTGACAGGAATACAGACTGACATGAATACAGACTGACAGAAACACAGACTGACAGGAACAGAGGCTGTCTGAAATACTGACTGACAGGACACAAACTGACAGGACATAGACTGACAGAAGCACCGACTGACAGGAACATAGACTGACAGGAACACTGACTGACAGGAATACAGTGTGACTGAAGCATTGACCGACAGGAACACAGACTGACATGAACTCAGACGGACAGGAACACAGACTGACAGAAACACAGATTGACAGGACACTGACTGACAGAAACACAGACTGATAGGGACACAGACTGACAGGAACAAAGGCTGACAGAAACACAGACTGATAGAAACACAGACAGACAGGAACACTGACTGACAGAAACACTGACTGACAGGAACAGAAGCTGACTGAAATACAGCCTGACAGGAACATTGACTGACAGGACACAGACTGACATAAACACAGACTGACAGGACACAGGCTGACAGAAACACAGACTTACAGAAACATAGAATGACAGGAATACAGACTGACAGGAATACAGACTGACAGAAACATTGACTGACAGGAACATACGCTGACTGAAATACAGACTGACAGGGCACAGACTGACAGAAACACCGTCTGACAGGAAAGCGGACTGACAGGAACACATGCTGACTGAAACGCAGACGGTCAGGACATAGACTGACAGAAGCACAGACTGAGAGGAACATAGACTGACAGGAAAATAGACTGACAGAAACACAGATTGACAGGGCACTGACAGAGAGAAACACAGACTGACAGAACCACAGTCTGAGAGGAACACAGGCTGACAGAAAAGCAGACTGACATAATCACAGACTGAAAGAAACACAGACTGACAGGAATACAGACTGACAGTGACACAGACTGACAGGAACACAGACTGATAGGAATACAGACTGACAGGAACACAGACTGACAGGAACATAGACTGACAGGAACATAGACTGAACAAAAAATAGTCTGACAGGAACATAGACTAACAGAAACAGAGACTGACAGTAACACAGACTGACAGAAAACAGAGACGAACAGCAAAACAGACTGACAGAACACAGACTGACAGAAACACAGACTGAAAGAAAATCAGACTGACAGAAACACAGACTGACAGGAATACAGACTGACAGAAACACAGACCGAAAGCAACACACTCTGACAAGAACACTGACTGACAAGAATACAGAAGGAAAGAAACGCAAAATTACAGGAACACAGACTGATGGAAACACAGACTGACAGGAAAACATATTGATAGGAACACAGACAGACAGGTACAGAGATTGACAGGAACATAGGCTGACAGAAACACAGACTTACAGAAACACAGACTGACTGGAATACAGACTGACAGAAACACAGCCTGACATGAAAGCGGACTGACAGGAATACAGGCTGACTGAAACACAGACTGACAGGACATAGACTGACAGAAACACAGACTGACAGGAACATAGACTGACAGGAACACTGACTGACAGGAACAGAGGCTGAATGAAATACAGACTGACAGGACACAGAATGACAGAAACACAGCCTGACATGAAAGCGGACTGACAGGAATACAGGCTGTCTGAAATACAGACTGACAGGACACAGACTGACAGGACATAGACTGACAAAAGCACCGACTGATAGGAATATAGACTGACAGGAACACAAACTGACAGGAACATAGACTGACAGGAACATAGATTGACCATAACATAGTCTGACAGGAACATAGACTGACGGTAACTGAGACTGACAGGAACACAGACTGACAGGAACACAGACTGACAGAAACACAGAGTGAAAAATACACAGACTGACAGAAAAAGAGTCGGACAGGACCACAGACTGACAGAAACACTGACAGAAACACAGTCTGACAGGAAGACAGACTGACAGATACACAGACTGACTGAAACACAGACTGACAGGAATACAGACTGACAGGAATACAGACTGACAGGAACACAGACTGACAGAAAACAGAGACTAACAGCAAAACAGACTGACAGGAACACAGACAGACAGAAACGCATACTGACAGAAACACAGACTGAAAGGACATATTCTGACAGAAACACAGACAGACAGGAACACAGACTGACAGGAAAACAGAATGGCAGAAACACAGACTGACAGAAGCACAGACTGAAAGGAACACAGACTGACAGGAACACTGACTTTCAGGATACAGACTGACAGGAACACTCATTGACAGGAACACAGACTGTCAGGACACAGATGACAGGAACACACATTGACAGGAACACAGACTGTCAGGAACACAGACTGACAGAAACAGAGTCGGACAGGAACACAGAATGACAGAAACAGTGACCGAAACACAGACTGACAGGAACACAGACTGACAGAAAACAGAAACTGACTGCAAAAGAGACTGACAGGAATACAGACTGACAGAAACACAGACCGACAGGAACACAGATTGACAAGAACACTGACTGACAAGAATACAGACTGACAGAAACGCAGAATGACAGGAACACAGACTGAGAGAAACACATGCTGACAGGAATACAGACTGACAGGAACATAGACTGACAGGAACATAGACTGACGAAAACATAGTGTAACCGGAACATAAACTGACGGTAACAGTGACTGACAGGAACGCGGACAGACAGGAACACAGGCTGACTGAAACACAGACTGACAGGAACATAGATTGACAGGACACAGACTGACAGAAACACAGACTAACAGGAACACAGACTGACAGGAATACAGATTGACAGGACACTGACTGACAGAAACATAGACTGACAGGAACACAGAATGACAGGAAGACAGGCTGACAGAAACACTGACTGACAGAATCACAGACTGAAAGAAACACAGATTGAAAGGAATTCAGACTGACAGGAACACAGACTGACAGGAAGACAGACTGACAGGAACACGGACTGACGGAAACACAGACTGACATGAATACAGACTGAAAGGAACATAGACTGACAGGAACCTAGACTGCCCAAAATATAGTCTGACAGGAACATAGACTGACGGGAACAGAGGCTGACAGAAACACAGACTGACAGGACACAGACTGATAGGAACACAGACTGATAGGAACAATGACTGACAGGACACATACTGTAGGACACAGACTGACAGGACACAGATGGACATAAACACAGTCTGACAGGACACAGGCTGACAGAAACACAGAGTTACAGAAACACAGACTGACAGGAATACAGACTGACAGGAATACATACTGGCAGAAACACAGACTGACAGGAACAGAGGCTGTCTAAAATACAGACTGACAGGACACAGACTGACAGGACATAGACTGACAAAATCACCGACTGACAGGAATATAGACTGACAGGAACACTGACTGACAGGAATACAGTGTGACTGAATCACTGACTGACAGCTACACAGACTGACAGGAACACAGACTGACAGAAACACAGACTGAATGAAAATCAGACTGACAGAAACACAGACTGACAGGAATACAGACTGACAGAAACACAGACCGAAAGCAACATACTCTGACAATAACACTGACTGACAAGAATACAGACGGAAAGAAACGCAAAAAGACAGGAACACAGACTGATGGAAACACAGACTGACAGGAATACAGACTGACAGGAACACTGACTGACAGGAACATAGATTGACAGGAACATAGGCTGACAGAAACACAGACTTACAGAAACACAGACTGACAGGAATACAGACTGACAGAAACAATGACAGACAGGAACAGAGGCTGAATGAAATACAGACTGACAGGACACAGACTGACAGGAACAGAGGCTGTCTGAAATACAGACTGACAGGACACAGACTGACAGGACATAGACTGACAAAATCACCGACTGACAGGAATATAGACTGACAGGAACACTGACTGACAGGAATACAGTGTGACTGAATCACTGACTGACAGCTACACAGACTGACAGGAACACAGACTGACAGAAACACAGACTGAATGAAAATCAGACTGACAGAAACACAGACTGACAGGAATACAGACTGACAGAAACACAGACCGAAAGCAACATACTCTGACAATAACACTGACTGACAAGAATACAGACGGAAAGAAACGCAAAAAGACAGGAACACAGACTGATGGAAACACAGACTGACAGGAATACAGACTGACAGGAACACTGACTGACAGGAACATAGATTGACAGGAACATAGGCTGACAGAAACACAGACTTACAGAAACACAGACTGACAGGAATACAGACTGACAGAAACAATGACTGACAGGAACAGAGGCTGAATGAAAATCAGACTGACAGGACACAGACTGACAGAAACACAGCCTGACATGAAAGCGGACTGACAGGAATACAGGCTGACTGAAACACAGACTGACAGGAACACAGACTGTCAGAAACACAGACTGGCAGGAACATAGACTGACAGGAACACCGACTGACAGGAATACAGTCTGACAGGAACACAAACTGATAGGAACATAGACAGACAGGAACATAGATTGACCATAACATAGTCTGACAGGAACATAGACTGACGGTAACATAGACTGACAGGAACACAGACTGACAGGAACACAGACTGACAGAATCACAGAGTGAAAAATACACAGACTGACAGAAACAGAGTC
Organism: Heterodontus francisci; assembly: GCF_036365525.1. Taxonomy (NCBI): domain Eukaryota; kingdom Metazoa; phylum Chordata; class Chondrichthyes; order Heterodontiformes; family Heterodontidae; genus Heterodontus; species Heterodontus francisci. Next base: position 20,759,637 of record NC_090395.1, read on the forward strand.
GGTCAGGACCAAAGACTGACAGAAACACTGACAGAAACACAGACTGACAGGAAGACAGACTGACAGATACACAGACTGACTGAAACACAGACTGACAGGAATACAGACTGACAGGAACACAGACAGACAGGAAGACAGACTGACAGGAACACATACTGACAGAAACCCTGACTGACAGAAACACAGACAGACAGGAACACAGACTGACAGGAAAACAGAATGGCAGAAACACAGACTGACAGAAGCACAGACTGACAGGAACACAGACTGACAGGAACACTGACTTTCAGGACACAGACTGACAGGAACACTCATTGTCAGGAACACAGACTGTCAGGGCACAGACTGACAGGAACACTCATTGACAAGAACACAGACTGTCAGGAACACAGACTGACAGAAACAGTGACCGAAACACAGACTGACAGGAACACAGACTGACAGAAAACAGAATCTGACTGCAAAAGAGACTGACAGGAATACAGACTGACAGAAACACATGCTGACAGGAATACAGACTGACAGGAACATAGACTGACAGGAACATAGACTGACGAAAACATAGTGTGACAGGAACATAGACTGACGGTAACAGTGACTGACAGGATCGCGGACAGACAGGAACACAGGCTGACTGAAACACAGACTGACAGGAACATAGATTGACAGGACACTGACTGACAGAAACACAGACTAACATGAACACAGACTGACAGGAATACAGTCTGACAGGAACACAAACTGACAGGAACATAGACTGACAGGAACATTGGTTGACAATAACATAGTCTGACAGGAACATAGACTGATGGTAACAGAGACTGACAGGAACACAGACTGACAGGAACACAGACTGACAGAAACACAGAGTGAAAAATACACAGACTGACAGAAACAGAGTCGGACAGGACCACAGAATGACAGAAACACTGACAGAAACATAGACTGACAGGAACACAGAATGACAGGAACACAGGCTGACAGAAACACTGACTGACAGAATCACAGACTGAAAGAAACACAGATTGAAAGGAATTCAGACTGACAGGAACACAGACTGACAGGAAGACAGACTGACAGGAACACGGACTGACAGAAACACAGACTGACAGGAATACAGACTGAAAGGAACATAGACTGACAGGAACCTAGACTGCACAAAATATATTCTGACAGGAACATAGACTGACGGTAACAGAGGCTGACAGAAACACAGACTGACAGGACACAGACTGATAGGAATACAGACTGACAGGAACAATGACTGACAGGACACATACTGTAGGACACAGACTGACAGGACACAGACTGACAGGAACATAGACTGACAGGAGCATAGACTGACCAAAACATAGTCTGACAGGAACATAGACTGACGGAAACAGAGACTGACAGAAAACAGAGACGAACAGCAAAACAGACTGACAGGAACACAGACTGACAGAAACACAGACTGAAAGAAAATCAGACTGACAGAAACACAGACTGACAGGAATACAGACTGACAGAAACAAAGACCGAAAGCAACACACTCTGACAAGAACACTGACTGACAAGAATACAGACGGAAAGAAACGCAAAATTACAGGAACACAGTCTGATGGAAACACAGACTGACAGGAAAACATATTGACAGGAACACAGACTGACAGGAACATAGATTGACAGGAACATAGGCTGACAGAAACACAGACTTACAGAAACACAGACTGACAGGAATACAGACAGACAGAAACACAGCCTGACATGAAAGCGGACTGAAAGGAATACAGGCTGACTGAAACACAGACTGACAGGACATAGACTTACAGAAACACAGACTGACAGGAACATAGAATGACAGGAACACTGACTGACAGGAACAGAGGCTGAATGAAATACAGACTGACAGGACACAGAATGACAGAAACACAGCCTGACATGAAAGCGGACTGACAGGAATACAGGCTGACTGAAACACAGACTGACAGGACATCGACTGACAGGAATACAGTCTGACAGGAACACAAACTGACAGGAACATAGACAGACAGGAACATAGATTGACCATAACATATTCTGACAGGAACATAGACTGACGGTAACAGAGACTGATAGGAACACAGACTGACAGGAACACAGACTGACAGAAACACAGAGTGAAAAATACACAGACTGACAGAAACAGAGTCGGACAGGACCACAGACTGACAGAAACACTGACAGAAACACAGAATGACAGACTGACAGATACACAGACTGACTGAAACACAGACTGACAGGAATACAGACTGACAGGAACACAGACTGACAGGAAGACAGACTGACAGGAAGACGTACTGACAGAAACACTGACTGACAGTAATACAGACTGACAGGAACACAGACTGACAGGAACAGAGACTGACAGGAACACAGACTGACAGAAAACAGAGACTAACAGCAAAACAGACTGACAGGAACACAGACTGACAGAAACGCATACTGACAGAAACACAGACTGACAGGACATAGACTGACAGAAAAACAGACAGACAGGAACACAGACTGACAGGAAAACAGAATGGCAGAAACACAGACTGACAGAAGCACAGACTGAAAGGAACACAGACTGACAGGACCAGAGGCTGTCTGAAATACAGACTGACAGGACACAGACTGACAGGAAGACAGACTGACATGAACAGGGACTGACAGAAACACAGACTGACAGGACCAGAGGCTGTCTGAAATACAGACTGACAGGACACAGACTGAAAGTAACACAGAGTGACAGGACCGGAGGCTGCCTGAAATACAGACTGACAGGACACAGACTGACAGAAACACAGCCTGACAGGAAATGCTGACTGACAGGAACACAGGCTGACTGAAACAAAGGCTGACAGGACATAGACAGACAGAAACACAGACTGACAGGAACATATACAGACAAGAACACAGACTGACAGGAATACAGACTGACAGGAAAACAGACTGACAGAAACACAGATTGACAGGACACTGACTGTCAGAAACACAGACTGACAGGAACACAATCTGACAGGAACACAGGCTGACAGAAACACAGACTGACAGATTCACAGACTGAAAGAAACAAAGACTGACAGGAATACAGACTGACAGAAACACAGACTGACAGAAACACAGACTGACAGGAACACAGGATGATGTAAACACAGATTGACATAACACTGACTGATAGAAACACAGACTGACAGGAAGACAGACTGACGGATACACAGACTGACTGAAAAACAGACTGAAAGCAATACACACTGACAGGAACACAGACTGAAAGGGAGACAGATTGCCAGGAACACGGACTGACAGAAACACTGGCTGACAGGAATACAGGCTGACAGGAATACAGACTGACAGGAAGACATACTGACAGGAAGAGAGTCTGACATGAACACAGACTGACAGAAGCACAGACTGACAGGAATATAGACTGACAGGAACATAGACTGACAGGAACATAGACTGCCCAAAATATAGTCTGACAGGAACATAGACTGACGGTAACAGAGGCTGACAGAAACACAGACTGACAGGACACAGACTGATAGGAACACAGACTGATAGGAACAATGACTGACAGGACACATACTGTAGGACACAGACAGACAGGAACATAGACTGACAGGAACATAGACTGCCCAAAATATAGTCTGACAGGAACGTAGACTGACGGTAACAGAGGCTGACAGAAACACAGACTGACAGGACACCGAATGACAGGAACACAGGCTGACAGAAACACTGACTGACAGAATCACAGACTGAAAGAAACACAGATTGAAAGGAAGTCAGACTGACAGGAACACAGACTGACAGTAACATAGACTGACAGGAACACAGGCTGACAGAAAACCAGACTGACAGGACATAGACTGACAGGAACACAGACTGACAGAAACAGATTCGGACAGGAACACAGACAGACAAGAACAGAGGCTGACAGAAACACAGACTGACAGGACACATACTGTAGGACACGGAAAGACAGGACACTGACTGACAGAAACACAGACTGACAGGACACAGGCAGAAAGAAACATAGACTTACAGAAACACAGACTGACAGGAATACAGACTGACAGGAATACAGACTGACAGAAACACTGACTCACAGGAACAGATGCTGACTGTAATACAGCCTGACTGGACACAGACTGACAGGAAGACAGACTGACAGGAACATAGACTGACAGGAAAACAGACTGACAGGAACACAGGCTGCCTGAAACGCAGACTGACAGGACATAGACTGACAGAAGCACAGACTGACAGGAACATAGACTGACAGGAAAACAGAATGACAGAAACACAGATTGACAGGGCATTGACAGAGAGAAACACAGACTGACAGAAACACAGTCTGACAGGATCACAGTCCGACAGAAACACAGACTGACAGAATCACAGACTGAAAGAAACACAGACTGACAGGAATACAGACTGACAAAAACACTGACAGACAGGAACACAGGCTGACAGAAACACAGATTGACAGGACACTGACTGATAGAAAAACAGACTGACAGGAACACAGACTGATAGGAATACAGACTGACAGTAATACAGACTGACAGAAACACTGACAGACAGGAACACAGGCTGACAGATACACAGATTGACAGGACACTGACTGAAAGAAACACAGACTGACAGGAAGACAGACTGATAGATACACAGACTTTCTGAAACACAGACTGACAGGAATACAGACTGACAGTAACATAGACTGACAGGAACACAGACTGATAGGAATACAGACTGACAGGAACACAGACTGACAGGAACATAGACTGACAGGAACACAGACTGACCAAAACATAGTCTGACAGGAACATAGACTGACGGAAACTGAGACTGACAGAAAACAGAGACGAACCACAAAACAGACTGACAGGAACACAGACTGACAGAAACACAGACTGAAAGAAAATCAGACTGACAGAGACACAGACTGACAGGAATACAGACTGACAGAAACACAGGCCGAAAGCAACACACTCTGACAAGAACACTGACTGACAAGAATACAGACGGAAAGAAACGCAAAATTACAGGAACACAGACTGATGGAAACACAGACTGACAGGAAAACATATTGACAGGAACACAGACTGACAGGAACATAGATTGACAGGAACATAGGCTGACAGAAACAGAGACTTAAAGAAACACAGACTGACAGGAATACAGACTGACAGAAACACAGACTGACATGAAAGCGGACTGACAGGAATACAGGCTGACTGAAACACGAACTGACAGGACATAGACTGACAGAAACACAGACTGACAGGAACATAGACTGACAGGAACACTGACTGACAGGAACAGAGACTGAATGAAATACAGACTGACAGGACACAGAATGACAGAAACACAGCCTGACATGAAAGCAGACTGACAGGAATACAGGCTGACTGAAACACAGACTGACAGGACATAGACTGACATAAACACAGACTGACAGGAACATAGACTGACAGGAACACTGACTGACAGGAATACAGTCTGACAGGAACACAAACTGACAGGAACATAGACTGACAGGAACATAGATTGACCATAACATAGTCTGACAGGAACATAGACTGACGGTAACAGAGACTGACAGGAACACAGACTGACAGGAACACAGACTGACAGAAACACAGAGTGAAAAATACACAGACTGACAGAAACAGAGTCGGACAGGACCACAGACTGACAGAAACACTGACTGACAGGAATACAGACTGACAGGAACACAGACTGACAGGAACAGAGACTGACAGGAACACAGACTGACAGAAAACAGAGACTAACAGCAAAACAGACTGACAGGAACACAGACTGACAGAAACGCATACTGACAGAAACACAGACTGACAGGACATAGACTGACAGAAAAACAGACAGACAGGAACACAGACTGACAGGAAAACAGAATGGCAGAAACACAGACTGACAGAAGCACAGACTGAAAGGAACACAGACTGACAGGACCAGAGGCTGTCTGAAATACAGACTGACAGGACACAGACTGACAGGAAGACAGACTGACATGAACAGGGACTGACAGAAACACAGACTGACAGGACCAGAGGCTGTCTGAAATACAGACTGACAGGACACAGACTGAAAGGAACACAGACTGACAGGACCAGAGGCTGCCTGAAATACAGACTGACAGGACACAGACTGACAGAAACACAGCCTGACAGGAAATGCTGACTGACAGGAACACAGGCTGACTGAAACAAAGGCTGACAGGAAAACAGAATGGCAGAAACACAGACTGACAGAAGCACAGACTGAAAGGAACACAGACTGACAGGAACACTGACTTTCAGGATACAGACTGACAGGAACACTCATTGACAGGAACACAGACTGTCAGGAACACAGACTGACAGAAACAGAGTCGGACAGGAACACAGACTGACAGAAACAGTGACCGAAACACAGACTGACAGGAACCCAGACTGACAGAAAACAGAAACTGACTGCAAAAGAGACTGACAGGAATATAGACTGACAGAAACACAGACCGACAGGAACACAGATTGACAAGAACAATGACTGACAAGAATACAGACTGACAGAAACGCAGAATGACAGGAACACAGACTGCGAGAAACACATGCTGACAGGAATACAGACTGACAGGAACATAGACTGACAGGAACATAGACTGACGAAAACATAGTGTGACAGGAACATAGACTGACGGTAACAGTGACTGACAGGAACGCGGACAGACAGGAACACAGGCTGACAGGAACATAGATTGACAGGACACTGAGTGACAGAAACACAGACTAACAGGAACACAGACTGACAGGAATACAGATTGACAGGACACTGACTGACAGAAACATAGACTGACAGGAACACAGAATGACAGGAACACAGGCTGACAGAAACACTGACTGACAGAATCACAGACTGAAAGAAACACAGATTGAAAGGAATTCAGACTGACAGGAACACAGACTGACAGGCAGACAGATTGACAGGAACACAGACTGACGGAAACACAGACTGACAGGAATACAGACTGAAATGAACATAGACTGACAGGAATCGAGACTCCCCAAAATATAGTCTGACAGGAACATAGACTGACGGTAACAGAGGCTGACAGAAACACAGACTGACAGGACACAGACTGATAGGAACACAGACTGATAGGAACAATGACTAACAGGAGACATACTGCAGGTCACAGACTGACAGGACACAGACGGACATAAACACAGTCTGACAGGACACAGGCTGACAGAAACACAGAGTTACAGAAACACAGACTGACAGGAACAGAGGCTGTCTGAAATACAGACTGACAGAACACAGGCTGACAGGACATAGACTGTCAAAAGCACCGACTGACAGGAACATAGACTGACAGGAACACTGACTGACAGGAATACAGTGTGACTGAAACACTGACTGACAGGAACACAGACTGACAGGAATACAGACTGAAAGGAACATAGACTGACAGGAACCGAGACTGCCCAAAATATAGTCTGACAGGAACATAGACTGACGGTAACAGAGGCTGACAGAAACACAGACTGACAGGACACAGACTGATAGGAACACAGACTGATAGGAACAATGACTGACAGGACACATACTGCAGGTCACAGACTGACAGGACACAGACGGACATAAACACAGTCTGACAGGACACAGGCTGACAGAAACACAGAGTTACAGAAACACAGACTGACAGGAACAGAGGCTGTCTGAAATACAGACTGACAGGACACAGGCTGACAGGACATAGACTGTCAAAAGCACCGACTGACAGGAACATAGACTGACAGGAACACTGACTGACAGGAATACAGTGTGACTGAAACACTGACTGACAGGAACACAGACTGACAGGAATACAGACTGAAAGGAACATAGACTGACAGGAACCGAGACTGCCCAAAATATAGTCTGACAGGAACATAGACTGACGGTAACAGAGGCTGACAGAAACACAGACTGACAGGACACAGACTGATAGGAACACAGACTGATAGGAACAATGACTGACAGGACACATACTGCAGGTCACAGACTGACAGGACACAGACGGACATAAACACAGTCTGACAGGACACAGGCTGACAGAAACACAGAGTTACAGAAACACAGACTGACAGGAACAGAGGCTGTCTGAAATACAGACTGACAGGACACAGGCTGACAGGAACATAGACTGACAGGAACACTGACTGACAGGAATACAGTGTGACTGAAACACTGACTGACAGGAACATAGACTGACAGGAACACAGACTGACAGAAACACAGAGTGAAAAATACACAGACTGACAGAAACAGAGTCGGACAGGACCACAGACTGACAGAAACACTGACAGAAACACAGAATGACAGAGTGACAGATACACAGACTGACTGAAACACAGACTGACAGGAATACAGACTGACAGGAACACAGACTGACAGGAAGACAGACTGACAGGAAGACGCACTGACAGAAACACTGACTGACAGGAATACAGACTGACAGGAACACAGACTGACATGAACAGAGACTGACAGCAACACAGACTGACAGAAAACAGAGACTAACAGCAAAACAGACTGACAGGAACACAGACTGACAGAAACGCATACTGACTGAAACACAGACTGACAGGACATAGACTGACAGAAACACAGACAGACAGGAACACAGACCGACAGGAAAACAGAATGGCAGATACACAGACTGACAGAAGCACAGACTGAAAGGAACACAGACTGACAGGAACACTGACTTTCATTATACAGACTGACAGGAACACTCATTGACAGGAACACAGACTGTCAGGAACACAGACTGACAGAAACAGAGTCGGACAGGAACACAGACTGACAGAAACAGTGACCGAAACACAGACTGACAGGAACCCAGACTGACAGAAAACAGAAACTGACTGCAAAAGAGACTGACAGGAATACAGACTGACAGAAACACAGACCGACAGGAACACAGATTGACAAGAACAATGGCTGACAAGAATACAGACTGACAGAAACGCAGAATGACAGGAACACAGACTGCGAGAAACACATGCTGACAGGAATACAGACTGACAGGAACATAGACTGACAGGAACATAGACTGACGAAAACATAGTGTGACAGGAACATAGACTGACGGTAACAGTGACTGACAGGAACGCGGACAGACAGGAACACAGGCTGACAGGAACATAGATTGACAGGACACTGACTGACAGAAACACAGACTAACAGGAACACAGACTGACAGGAATACAGATTGACAGGACACTGACTGACAGAAACATAGACTGACAGGAACACAGAATGACAGGAACACAGGCTGACAGAAACACTGACTGACAGAATCACAGACTGAAAGAAACACAGATTGAAAGGAATTCAGACTGACAGGAACACAGACTGACAGGAAGACAGACTGACAGGAACACGGACTGACGGAAACACAGACTGACAGGAATACAGACTGAAAGGAACATAGACTGACAGGAACCTAGACTGCACAAAATATATTCTGACAGGAACATAGACTGACGGTAACAGAGGCTGACAGAAACACAGACTGACAGGACACAGACTGATAGGAACACAGACTGATAGGAACAATGACTGACAGGACACATACTGTAGGTCACAGACTGACAGGACACAGACGGACATAAACACAGTCTGACAGGACACAGGCTGACAGAAACACAGAGTTACAGAAACACAGACTGACAGGAATACAGACTGACAGGAATACAGACTGGCAGAAACACAGACTGACAGGAACAGAGGCTGTCTGAAATACAGACTGACAGGACACAGGCTGAAAGGACATAGACTGTCAAAAGCACCGACTGACAGGAACATAGACTGACAGGAACCCTGACTGACAGGAATACAGTGTGACTGAAACACTGACTGACAGGAACATAGACTGACAGGAACACAGACTGACAGAAACACAGACTGAATGAAAATCAGACTGACAGAAACACAGACTGACAGGAAAACAGACTGTCAGGACACAGACTGACAGGAACACTCATTGTCAGGAACACAGACTGTCAGGGCACAGACTGACAGGAACACTCATTGACAAGAGCACAGACTGTCAGGAACACAGACTGACAGAAAAAGAGTCAGACAGGAACACAGACTGACAGAAACAGTGACCGAAACACAGACTGACAGGAACACAGACTGACAGAAAACAGAAACTGACTGCAAAAGAGACTGACAGGAATACAGACTGACAGAAACACAGACCGAAAGGAACACAGATTGACAAGAACACTGACTGACAAGAAGACAGACTGACAGAAACGCAAAATACAGGAACACAGGCTGACAGAATCACAGGCTGTTATGAATACAGATTGACAGGAACATGGACTGACAGGAACATAGACTGAAGAAAACATAGTGTGACAGGAACATCGACAGACGGTAACAGTGACTGACAGGAATGCGGACAGACAGGAACACAGGCTGACTGAAACACAGACTGACATGACATAGACTGACAGAAACACAGACTGACAGGACCATAGACTGGCAGGAACACTGACTGACAGCAATACAGTGTGACTGAGACAGAGAATGACAGGAACACTGACTGACTGTAAGACAGACTGTCAGGAACACAGACTTGCAGAAACAGACTCGGACAGGAACACAGACTGACAGGACATAGACTGGCAGAAAAACAGACTGACAGGAACGCAGACAGACAGGAATCCAGACATACAGTAACACAGACTGACAGAAGCAGAGACTGACAAGAATACGGTGTGACTGAAACACAGAATGACAGGAAAACTGACTGACTGTAACACAGACTGACAGGAACACAGACTGACAGAAACACAGATTGACAGTAACACAGACTGACAGAAACACAGACTGACAGGAACACAGACTGACAGGAACACAGGCTGACAGAAACACTGACTGACAGAATCACAGACTGAAAGAAACACAGACTGAAAGGAATACAGACTGACAGAAACACAGACTGACAGGAACACATGCTGACAAGAATACAGTGTGACTGAAACACAGAATGAAAGGAACACTGACTGACTGTAACACAGACTGACAGGAACACAGACTGAGAGAAACACAGATTGACAGTAACACAGACTGACAGAAAAACAGACTGACAGGAACGCAGACTGACAGGAACACAGGCTGACAGAAATACTGTCTGACAGAATCACAGACTGAAAGAAACACAGACTGAAAGGAATACAGACTGACAGAAACACAGACTGACAGGAACACAGGCTGACAGGAGTACAGACTGACAGGAACACAGACTGACAGGAAGACAGACTGACAGAAACACAGACTGACAGGACATAGAATGACAGAAACACAGACTGACAGGAATACAGACATACAGTAACACAGACCGACAGGAACACAGACTGACAGGAACACAGACTGACAGGAAGACAGACTGACAGGAACAAGGACTGACAGAAGCACAGACTGACAGGAATACATACTGACAGGAACATAGACAGACAGGAACAGAGACTGCCCAAAACATAGTGTGACAGGAACATAGACTGCTGTTAACAGAAATTGACAGGAACACAGAATTACAGGAACATACATTGACAGGAACATAGACTGACCGAAACATAGACTGACAGGAACACAGACTGACAGGAACACAGACTGACCGAATCATAGATATACAGGAACACAGACTGACAGGAACACAGACTGACAGGAACATAGACTGGAAGGAACATCGACTGACCAAAACATCGTCTGACAGGAACATAGACTGATGGTAACAGTGAAAGACAGGAACGTGGACAGACAGGAACACAGGCTGACTGAAACACAGGCTGACAGGACATAGACCGACAGAAACACAGACTGACAGGAACATAGACTGGCAGGAACACTGACTGACAGGAATACAGTGTGACTGAAACACAGAATGACAGGAAAACTGACAGACTGTAACACAGACTGTCAGGAACACAGACCGACAGAAACAGACTCAGACAGGAACACAGACTGACAGAAACACTGACAGAAACACAGACTGACTGGAACACAGACTGAAAGAAAACTGAAACTGACAGCAAAAGAGACTGACAGGAATACAGACTGACAGAAGCACAGACCTACAGGAACACAGATTGACAAGAACACTGACTGACAAGAATACAGTGTGACTGAAACAAAGAACGACAGGATCACTGACAGACTGTAACACAGACTAACAGGAACACAGACTGATAGAAACACAGATTGACAGTAACACAGACTGACAGAAACACAGACTGACAGGAATACAGACTGACAGAAACACAGACCGACAGGAACACAGATTGAAAGTAACGCAGACTGACAGAAACACAGACTGACAGGAACACAGACTGACAGGAACACAGGCTGACAGAAACACTGACTGACAGAATCACAGACTGAAAGATACACAGACTGAAAGGAATACAGACTGACAGGAACACAGTCTGACAGGAATACAGACTGACAGGAACACAGACTGACAGGAAGACAGACTGACAGGAACACGTACTGACAGAAACACAGACTGACAGGAATACAGACTGACAGGAACATAGACTGACTGGAACCTAGACTGCCCAAAACATAGTGTGACAGGAACATAGACTGACGTTAACAGAGACTGACCGGAACACAGAATGACAGGGACATAGATTGACAGGAACATAGATTGACAGAAACATAGACTGACAGGAACACAGACTGACAGGCACATAGACTGACCGAAACATAGACTGACAGAAAACAGAAACTGACTGCAAAACAGACTGACAGGAATACAGACTGGCTGGAACATAGACTGACAGGAACATAGACTGGCGAAAACATAGTGTTACAGGAACATAGACTGACGGTAACAGTGACTGACAGGAACGTGGACAGACAGGAACACAGGCTGACTGAAACACAGACTGGCAGGAACACTGACTGACAGGAATACAGTGTGACTGAAACACAGAATGACAGGAACACTGACTGAATGTAACACAGACTGTCAGGAACACAGACCGACAGAAACACAGATTGACAGTAACAGAGACTGACAGAAACACAGACTGAAAGGAATACAGACTGACAGAAACAAAGACTGACAGGAACACAGGCTGACAGGAATACAGACTGACAGGAACACAGACTGACAGGAATACAGACTGACAGGAACATAGACTCTCCGAAACATGGCCTTACAGGAACACAGACTGACAGGAACACAGACTGACAGGAACATAGACTGGCAGGAACATCGACTGACCAAAACATCGTCTGAAAGGAAAATAGACTGATGGTAACAGTGACTGACAGGAACGCAGAGACTGACAGCAAAACAGACTGACAGGAACACAGACTGACAGAAACACAGACTGAAAGAAACACGGACTGACAGGAACACAGACTGACAGAAACAGAGACAGAAAGAAACACAGACTGACAGGAGAACAGACTGACAGAATCACATACCGACAGGAACACAGACTGACAAGAACACTGACTGACACAAAACAGATACTGACAGCAAAACAGACTGACAGGAACACAGACTGACAGAAACACGGACTGAAAGAAACACAGACTGACAGGAATACAGTGTGACTGAAACACAGAATGAAAGGAACACTGACTGAATGTAACACAGACAGTCAGGAACACAGACCGACAGAAACAGACTCGGACAGGAATACAGACTGACAGAAACACAGACCGAAAGGAACACAGATTGACAAGAACACTGACTGACAAGAATACAGTGTGACTGAAACACAGAATGACAGGAACACTGACTGGCTGTAACACAGACTGACAGGAACACAGACTGTCAGAAACACAGATTGACAGTAAGACAGACTGACAGAAACACAGACTGACAGGAACACAGACTGACAGGAACACAGGCTGACAGAAACACTGACTGACTGAATCACAGACTGAAAGAAACACAGACTGAAAGGAATACAGACTGACAGAAACACAGAATGACAGGAACACAGGCTGACAGGAATACAGACTGACAGGAACACAGACTGAAAGGAAGACAGACTGACATAAACACAGACTGACAGAAACACAGACTGACAGGAATACAGACTGACAGGAACATTGACTGATAGGAACGTAGACTGCCCATAACATAGTGTGACAGGAACATAGACTGACATTAACAGAGACTGACAGGAACACAGAATTAATGGAACACAGACTGACAGGAACATAGACTGACCGAAACATAGACTTAAAGGAACACAGACTGACAGGAACACAGACTGACAGGAACACAGGCTAACAGAAACATAGTCTGGCAGGAACATTGACTGACCAAAACATCGTCTGACTGGAACATAGACTGATGGTAACAGTGACTGACAGGAACACAGAGACTGACAGCAAAACAGACTGACAGGAACACAGACTAACAGGAAAACAGACTGACAGAAACACAGATTGAAAGTAACGCAGACTGACAGAAACACAGACCGACAGAAACACAGACTGACAGGAACACAGGCTGACAGAAACACTGACTGACAGAATCACAGACTGAAAGATACACAGACTGAAAGGAATACAGAATGACAGGAACACAGTCTGACAGGAAAACAGACTAACAGTAACACAGACTGACAGAAACACAGACTGACAGGAACACAGGCTGACAGGTGTGCAGAATTACAGGAACATAGATTGAAAGGAACATAGACTGACCAAAACATAGACTGACAGGAACACAGACTGACAGGAACATAGACTCTACGAAACATAGACTTACAGGAACACAGACTGACAGGAACACAGACTGACAGAAACACAGACTGATAGGAACATAGACTGGAAGGAACATAGACTGACCAAAACATAGACTGACAGGAACACAGACTGACAGGAACATAGACTCTACGAAACATAGACTTACAGGAACACAGACTGTCAGGAACACAGACCGACAGGAACATAGACTCTCCGAAACATAGACTTACAGGAACACAGACTGACAGGAACACAGACTGATAGGAACATAGACTGGCAGGAACATCGACTGACCAAAACATCGTCTGACAGGAAAATAGACTGATGGTAACAGTGACTGACAGGAACACAGACTGACAGAAACACAGACTGAAAGAAACACAGACTGACAGGAACACAGACTGACAGAAACACAGACTGACAGGAACAAAGTCTGACAGGAACGCAGAATTACAGGAACATAGATTGAAAGGAACATAGACTGACCAAAACATAGACTGACAGGAACAAAGACTGACAGGAACATAGACTCTACGAAACATAGACTTACAGGAACACAGACTGACAGGAACATAGACTGGCAGGAACATCGACTGACCAAAACATCGTCTGACAGGAAAATAGACTGATGGTAACAGTGACTGACAGGAACACAGACTGACAGAAACACAGACTGAAAGAAACACAGACTGACAGGAACACGGACTGACAGAAACATAGACAGAAAGAAACACAGACTGACTGGAGAACAGACTGACAGAATCAGAGACCGGCAGGAACACGGACTGACAAGAACACTGACTGACAAGTATACAGTGTGACTGAATCACAGAATAACAGGAACACAGACTGACAGAAACACAGATTGACAGTAACACAGACTGACAGAAACACAGACTGACAGGAACACAGACTGACAGGAACACAGGCTGACTGAAACACTGACTGACAGAATCACAGACTGAAAGAAGCACAGACTGAAAGGAATACAGACTGAAAGAAACACAGACTGACAGGAAGACAGACTAACAGGAACAAGGACTGACAGAAGCACAGACTGACAGGAATACAGACTGACAGGAACATAGACTGACAGGAACACAGACTGACAGGAACACAGGCTGACTGAAACACTGACTGACAGAATCACAGACTGAAAGAAGCACAGACTGAAAGGAATACAGACTGAAAGAAACACAGACTGACAGGAAGACAGACTAACAGGAACAAGGACTGACAGAAGCACAGACTGACAGGAATACAGACTGACAGGAACATAGACTGACAGGAACACAGACTGACAGGAACACAGGCTGACAAGAACACTGACTGACAAGAATACAGTGTGACTGAAACACAGAATGACAGGAACACTGACTGACTTTAACACAGACTGAGAGGAACACAGACTGACAGAAACAGTGACAAAAACACAGACTGACAGGAACACAGAGTGACAGAAAACAAAAACTGACAGCAATAGAGACTTACAGGAATACAGACTGACAGAAACACAGACCGAAAGGAACACAGATTGACAAGAACACTGACTGACAAGAATACAGTGTGACTGAAACACAGAATGACAAGAACACTGACTGGCTGTAACACAGACTGACAGGAACACAGACTGTCAGAAACACAGATTGACAGTAAGACAGACAGACAGAAACACAGACTGACAGGAACACAGACTGACAGGAACACAGGCTGACAGAAACACTGACTGACTGAATCACAGACTGAAAGAAACACAGACTGAAAGGAATACAGACTGACAGAAACACAGACTGACAGGAACACAGGCTGACAGGAATACAGACTGACAGGAACACAGACTGAAAGGAAGACAGACTGACATAAACACAGACTGACAGAAACACAGACTGACAGGAATACAGACTGACAGGAACATAGACTGATAGGAACGTAGACTGCCCAAAACATAGTGTGACAGGAACATAGACTGACTTTAACAGAGACTGACAGGAACACAGAATTAATGGAACACAGACTGACAGGAACATAGACTGACCGAAACATAGACTTAAAGGAACACAGACTGACAGGAACACAGACTGACAGGAACACAGGCTGACAGAAACATAGTCTGGCAGGAACATCGACTGACCAAAACATCGTCTGACAGGAACATAGACTGATGGTAACAGTGACTGACAGGAAAACAGAGACTGACAGCAAAACAGACTGACAGGAACACAGACTAACAGGAAAACAGACTGACAGAAACACAGATTGAAAGTAACGCAGACTGACAGAAACACAGACTGACAGTAACATAGACTGACAGGAACACAAGCTGACAGAAACACTGACTGACAGAATCACAGACTGAAAGATACACAGACTGAAAGGAATACAGACTGACAGGAACACAGTCTGACAGGAAAACAGACTAACAGTAACACAGACTGACAGAAACACAGACTGACAGGAACACAGGCTGACAGGAACGCAGAATTACAGGAACATAGATTGAAAGGAACATAGACTGACCAAAACATAGACTGACAGGAACACAGACTGACAGGAACATAGACTCTACGAAACATAGACTTACAGGAACACAGACTGACAGGAACACAGACTGACAGAAACACAGACTGACTGTAACACAGACTGTCAGGAACACAGACCGACAGGAACATAGACTCTCCGAAACATAGACTTACAGGAACACAGACTGACAGGAACACAGACTGATAGGAACATAGACTGGCAGGAACATCGACTGACCAAAACATCGTCTGACAGGAAAATAGACTGATGGTAACAGTGACTGACAGTAACACAGACTGACAGAAACACAGACTGAAAGAAACACAGACTGACAGGAACACAGACTGACAGAAACACAGACTGACAGGAACACAGGCTGACAGGAACGCAGAATTACAGGAACATAGATTGAAAGGAACATAGACTGACCAAAACATAGACTGACAGGAACACAGACTGACAGGAACATAGACTGGCAGGAACATCGACTGACCAAAACATCGTCTGACAGGAAAATAGACTGATGGTAACAGTGACTGACAGGAACACAGACTGACAGAAACACAGACTGAAAGAAACACAGACTGACAGGAACACGGACTGACAGAAACATAGACAGAAAGAAACACAGACTGTCTTGAGAACAGACTGACAGAATCAGAGACCGACAGGAACACGGACTGACAAGAACACTGACTGACAAGTATACAGTGTGACTGAATCACAGAATAACAGGAACACAGACTGACAGAAACACAGATTGACAGTAACACAGACTGACAGAAACACAGACTGACAGGAACACAGACTGACAGGAACACAGGCTGACTGAAACACTGACTGACAGAATCACAGACTGAAAGAAGCACAGACTGAAAGGAATACAGACTGAAAGAAACACAGTCTGACAGGAAGACAGACTAACAGGAACAAGGACTGACAGAAGCACAGACTGACAGGAATACAGACTGACAGGAACATAGACAGACAGGAACACAGACTGCCCAAAACATAGTGTGACAGGAACATAGACTGATGTTAACAGTGACTGACAGAAACATAGAGACTGACAGCAAAACAGACTGATAGGAATACAGACTAACAGGAACACAGACTGACAGAAACACAGATTGAAAGTAACGCAGACTGACAGAAACACAGACTGACAGGAACACAGACTGACAGGAACACAGGCTGACAGGAACACGGACTGACAGGAAGATAGACTGACAGGGACGCGGACTGACAGAATCACAGACTGAAAGAAACACAGACTGAAAGATACACAGACTGAAAGGAATACAGACTGACAGGAACACAGTCTGACAGGAATACAGACTGGCAGGAACACAGACTGACAGGAAGACAGACTGACAGGAACACGTACTGACAGAAACACAGACTGACAGGAATACAGACTGACAGGTACACAGACTGACAGGAAGACAGACTGACAGGAACACGGACTGACAGAAACACAGACGGACAGGAATAAAGACTGACAGGAACATAGACTGACTGGAACCTAGACTGCCCAAAACATAGTGTGACAGGAACATAGACTGACGTTAACAGAGACTGACCGGAACACAGAATTACAGGGACATAGATTGACAGGAACATAGATTGACAGAAACATAGACTGACAGGAACACAGACTGACAGGCACATAGACTGACCGAAACATAGACTGACAGAAAACAGAAACTGACTGCAAAACAGACTGACAGGAATACAGACTGGCTGGAACACAGACTGACAGGAACATAGACTGACGAAAACATAGTGTTACAGGAACATAGACTGACGGTAACAGTGACTGACAGGAACGTGGACAGACCGGAACACAGGCTGACTGAAACACAGACTGACAGGACATGGACTGACAGAAACACAGACTGAGAGGAACATAGACTGGCAGGAACACTGACTGACAGGAATACAGTGTGACTGAAACACAGAATGACAGGAACACTGACTGAATGTAACACAGACTGTCAGGAACACAGACCGACAGAAACAGACTCGGACAGGAACACAGACTGACAGAAATACTGACAGAAACTCAGAATGACTGGAACACAGACTGACAGGAAACTGAAACTGACAGCAAAAGAGACTGACAGGAATACAGACTGACAGAAACACAGACCGACAGGAACACAGATTGACAAGAACACTGACTGACAAGAATACAGTGTGACTGAAACACAGAATGACAGGAATACTGACAGAGTGTAACACAGACTAACAGGAACACAGACTGATAGAAACACAGATTGACAGTAACACAGACTGACAGAAACACAGACTGACAGGAACACAGACTGACAGGAACACAGGCTTACAGAAACACGTACTGACAGAATCACAGACTGAAAGAAACACAGACTGAAAGGAATACAGACTGAAGAAACACAGACTGACAGGAACACAGGCTGACAGGAACATATACCGGCAGGAACACTGACTTACAGGAATACAGTGTGACTGAAACAGAGAATGACAGGAACACTGACTGACTGTAACACAGAATGTCAGGAACACAGACTGACAGAAACAGACTCGGACAGGAACACAGACTGACAGGACATTGACTGACAGAAGCACCGACTGACAGGAACACAGACTGACAGGAACACAGACTGTCAGGACACAGACTGAAAGAAATACAGACTGACAGGAAAACATACTGACAGAAACACAGACTGACAGAAACACATGCTGACAGGAATACAGACTGACAGGTACACAGAGTGACAGAAACACGGACTGACAGGAAAACAGACTGACAGGGACACAGAGTGACAGGAACACAGACTGAAAGAAATACAGACTGACAGGAACACAGACTGACAGAAACACAGACTGACAGGAACACATGCTGACAGGAATACAGACTGACAAGAACACTGACTGACAGAAAACAGAGACTGACAGCAAAACAGACTGACAAGAACACAGCCTGACAGAAACACGGACAGAAAGAAACACAGACTGACAGGAATACAGACTGTCAGAAACACAGACCGACAGGAACACAGATTGACAAGAACAAGGACTGACAAGAATACAGACTGACAGAAACGCAGAATGACAGGAACACAGACTGACAGAAACACAGACTGACATGAATACAGAATGACAGGAACATAGACTGACGAAAACATAGTGTGACAGGAACATAGACTGACGGTAACATTGACTGACAGGAATGCGGACAGACAGGAACACAGGCTGACTGAAGCACAGGCTGACAGGACATAGACTGACAGAAACACAGACTGACAGGGACATAGACAGGCAGGAACACTGACTGACAGGAATACAGTGTGACTGAAACAGAGAATGACAGGAACACTGACTGAAAGTAACACAGACTGACAGGAACTCGGACTGACAGGAATACAGACATACAGTAACACAGACTGACAGAAGCACAGACTGACAGGACACAGACGGACAGGAACACTCATTGACAAGAACACAGACTGTCAGGAACACAGACTGACAGAAACAGAGTCGGACAGGAACACAGACTGACAGAAACAGTGACATAAACACAGACTGACTGGAACACAGACTGACAGAAACACAGACCGAAAGGAAAACAGATTGACAAGAATACTGACTGACAAGAATACAGTGTGACTGAAACACAGAATGACAGGAACACTGACTGACTGTAACACAGACTGACAGGAACACAGACTGACAGAAACGCAGATTGACAGCAACACAGACTGACAGAAACACAGACTGAAAGGAATACAGACTGACAGAAACAAAGACTGACAGGAACACAGGCTGACAGGAATACAGACTGACAGGAACACAGACTGACAGGAATACAGACTGACAGGAACATAGACTCTCCGAAACATGGCCTTACAGGAACACAGACTGACAGGAACACAGACTGACAGGAACATAGACTGGCAGGAACATCGACTGACCAAAACATCGTCTGAAAGGAAAATAGACTGATGGTAACAGTGACTGACAGGAACGCAGAGACTGACAGCAAAACAGACTGACAGGAACACAGACTGACAGAAACACAGACTGAAAGAAACACAGACTGACAGGAACACAGACTGACAGAAACAGAGACAGAAAGAAACACAGACTGACAGGAGAACAGACTGACAGAATCACATACCGACAGGAACACAGACTGACAAGAACACTGACTGACACAAAACAGATACTGACAGCAAAACAGACTGACAGGAACACAGACTGACAGAAACACGGACTGAAAGAAACACAGACTGACAGGAATACAGACTGACAGAAACACAGACTGACAGGAACACAGGCTGACAGAAACACTGACTGACAGAATCACAGACTGAAAGATACGCAGACTGAAAGGAATACAGACTGACAGGAACTCAGTCTGACAGGAATACAGACTGACAGGTACACAGACTGACAGGAAGACAGACTGACAGGAACACGGACTGACAGAAACACAGACGGACAGGAATAAAGACTGACAGGAACATAGACTGACTGGAACCTAGACTGCCCAAAACATAGTGTGACAGGAACATAGACTGACGTTAACAGAGACTGACCGGAACACAGAATTACAGGGACATAGATTGACAGGAACATAGATTGACAGAAACATAGACTGACAGGAACACAGACTGACAGGAACATAGACTGACCGAAACATAGACTGACAGAAAACAGAAACTGACAGCAAAACAGACTGACAGGAATACAGACTGGCTGGAACATAGACTGACAGGAACATAGACCGGCAGGAACACTGACTTACAGGAATACAGTGTGACTGAAACAGAGAATGACAGGAACACTGACTGACTGTAACACAGACTGTCAGGAACACAGACTGACAGAAACAGATTCGGACAGGAACACAGACTGACAGGACATTGACTGACAGAAGCACCGACTGACAGGAAAACAGACTGACAGGAACACAGACTGCCAGGACACAGACTGAAAGAAATACAGACTGAGAGGAAAACAGACTGACAGAAACACAGACTGACAGGAACACATGCTGACAGGAATACAGACTGACAGGAACACAGAGTGACAGAAACACGGACTGACAGGAACACAGACTGACAGGGACACAGAGTGACAGGAACGCAGACTGAAAGAAATACAGACTGACAGAAACACAGACTGACAGGAACACATGCTGACAGGAATACAGACTGACAGGAACACAGAGTGACAGAAACACGGACTGACAGGAACACAGACTGACAGAAACATAGACAGAAAGAAAACAGAGACTGACAGCAAAACAGACTGACAGGAACACAGACTGACAGAAACGCAGACTAAAAGAAACACAGACCGACAGAAACACCGATTGACAAGAACACTGACTGACAAGAATACGGACTGTCAGAAATGCAGAATGACAGGAACACAGACTGACAGAAACACAGGCTGTCAGGAATACAGACTGACATGTACATCGACTGACGAAAACATAGTGTGACAGGAACTTAGACTGACGGTAGCAGTGACTGACAGGAATGCGGACAGACAGGAAGACAGGCTGACTGAAACACAGGCTGACAGGACATAGACTGACAGAAACACAGACTGACAGGAATATAGACTGGCAGGAACACTGACTGACAGGAATACAGTGTGACTGAAACACAGAATGACAGGAACACTGACTGACAGAAACAGAGTCGGACAGGAACACAGACTGACAGAAACACTGACAGAAACAGAGACTGACTGGAACACAGACTGACAGAAAACAGAAACTGACAGCAAAAGAGACTGACAGCAATACAGACTGACAGAAACACAGACTGACAGGAACACTGACTGACTGGAACACAGGTTGACAGGAAGACAGACTGACAGGAACATCGACTGACCCAAACATAGACTTACAGGAACACAGAATGACAGGAACATAGACTGGTAGGAACATAGACTGACCGAAACATAGACTTACAGGAACACGGACTGACAGAAACACAGACTGACAGGAACATATACTGACAGAAACACAGACTGACAGGAATACAGACTGACAGGAACACAGATATGCGTGGAAAGTTCTTTCCGCAGAGGGTGGTGTGTGCCTGGAACGCATTGCCAGCAGAGGTGGTAGATGCGGGCACGATGGCGTCTTTTGAGATGTATCTAGACAGATACATGAATGGGCAGGAAGAAAAGAGATACAGAACCTTAGAAAATAGGCGACATGTTTAGATAGAGGATCTGGATTGGCGCAGACTTGGTGGGCCGAAGGGCCTGTTCCTGTGCTGTAATTATCTTTGTTCTTTGTTCAGACTGACAGGAAGACAGACTGACAGGAACACGGACAGACAGAAACACAGACTGACGAATACAGACTGACAGGAACATAGACTGACTGGAACATAGACTTCCCAAAACAGAGTGTGACAGGAACATAGACTGACGTTAACAGAGACTGACAGGAACACAGAATTACAGGAACATAGACTGACAGGAACATAGACTGACCGAAACATAGACGGACAGGAACACAGACTGACAGGAACATAGACTGACCGAAACACAGACTGACAGGAACACAGACAGACAGATTCACAGACTGAAAGAAACACTGACTGACAGGAATACAGACTGACAGGAACACAGACTGACAGGAACACAGTCTGACAGGAAAACAGGCTGACAGAAACACAGACAGACAGATTCACAGACTGAAAGAAACACTGACTGACAGGAATACAGACTGACAGAAACACAGACTGACAGGAACACAGGCTGATTGAAACACAGTTTGACAGGACATTGACTGATAGAAACACAGACTGACAGGAAGACAGACTGACAGATACACAGACTGACTGAAAAACAGTCTGAAAGTAATACACACTGACAGGAACACTGACTAACAGGGAGACAGACTGACAGGAACACTGACTGACTGAAACACTGGCTGACAGGAATACAGACTGACAGGAACACAGACTGACAGGAACATAAACTGACAGGAACATAGACTGACCAAAACATAGTCTGACAGGAACATAGACTGACAGGAACATAGACTGACCAAAACATAGTCTGACAGGAACATAGACTGACGGTAACAGAGACTGACAGCAACACAGACGGCCAGAAAACAGAGACTAACAGCAAAATAGACTGACAGGAACACAGACTGACAGAAACACAGACTGAAATAAATACAGACTGACAGAAACAAATTCGGCCTGGCACATAGACTGACAGGTGCATAAACTGACAGGAACACTGACTGACAGGAGCACAGGCTGACAGAAACACAGACTGACTGGACATAGACTTACAGAAACACAGACTGACAGGAACACAGACTGACAGGAACACAGACTGTCAGGACGCAGTCTGACAGGAACACTCATTGACAAGAACACAGACTGTCAGGAACACAGAACGACAGAAACAGAGTCGGACAGGAACACAGACTGACAGAAACACTGACCGAAACACAGACTGACTGGAACACAGACTGACAGAAACACAGACCGACAGGAACACAGATTGACAATAACACTGACTGACACGAATACAGTGTGACTGAAACACAGAATGACAAGAACACTGACAGACTGTAACACAGACTAACAGGAACACAGACTGACAGAAACACAGATTGACAGTAACACAGACTGACAGAAACACAGACCGAAACACAGACTGACTGGAACACAGACTGACAGAAAACAGAATCTGACAGCAAAAGAATCTGACAGGAATACAGACTGACAGAAACACAGACCGACAGGTAAACAGATTGACAAGAACACAGACTGTCAGGAACACAGACTGACAGAAACACAGAATGACAGGAACACTGACAGACTGTAACACAGACTAACAGGAACACAGACTGACAGAAACACAGATTGACAGTAACACAGACTGACAGAAACACAGACTGACAGGAACACAGAAAGACAGGAACATAGGATGACAGAAACACTGACTGACAGAATCACAGACTGAAAGAAGCACTGACTGAAAGGAATACAGACTGACAGAAACACAGACTGACAGGAACACAGGCTGACAGGAATACAGACATCCAGGAACACAGACTGACAGGAAGACAGACTGACAGGAACACAGGCTGACAGGAATACAGACTGACAGGAACATAGACTGACAGGAACATAGACTGCCCAAAACATAGTGTGACAGGAACATAGACTAACGTTAACAGTGACTGACAGGAACACAGAATTACAGGAACATAGATTGCAGGAACATAGACTGACCGAAACATAGACTTACATGAACACAGACTGACAGGAACACAGACTGACAGGAACATAGACTGGTAGGAACATCGACTGACCAAAACATCGTCTGACAGGAACATAGACTGATGGTAACAGTGACTGACAGGAACACAGACACTGACAGCAAAACAGACTGACAGGAACACAGAGTGACAGAAACACAGACTGAAAGAAACACAGACTGACAGGAACACAGACTGACAGAAACATAGACAGACAGAAACACAGACTGACAGGAGTATAGAATGACAGAAACACAGACCGACAGGAACACAGACTGACAGAAAACAGAGACTGACAGCAAAACTGACTGACAGGAACACAGACTGACAGAAACGCAGACTAAAAGAAACACAGACCGACAGAAACACAGATTGACAAGAACACTGACTGACAAGAATACGGACTGTCAGAAACGCAGAATGACAGGAACACAGACTGACAGAAACACAGGCTGTCAGGAATACAGACTGACAGGAACACAGACTGACATGTACATAGACTGACGAAAACATAGTGTGACAGGAACTTAGACTGACGGTAACAGTGACTGACAGGAACGCGGACAGACAGGAAGACAGGCTGACTGAAACACAGGCTGACAGGACATAGACTGACAGAAACACAGACGGACAGGAACATAGACTGGCAGGAACACTGACTGACAGGAATACAGCGTGACTGAAACACAGAATGGCAGGAACACTGACTGATGTCACACAGACTGTCAGGAACACAGACTGAAAGAAACAGAGTCGGACAGGAACACAGACTGACAGAAACACTGACAGAAACAGAGACTGACTGGAACACAGACTGACAGAAAACAGAAACTGACAGCAAAAGAGACTGACAGCAATACAGACTGACAGAAACACAGACTGACAGGAACACTGACTGACTGGAACACAGGTTGACTGAAACACAGACTGACAGGAAGACAGACTGACAGGAACATCGACTGACCCAAACATAGACTTACAGGAACACAGAATGACAGGAACATAGACTGGTAGGAACATAGACTGACCGAAACATAGACTTACAGGAACACGGACTGACAGAAACACAGACTGACAGGAACATAGACTGACCAAAACATAGTCTGACAGGAACATAGACTGACGGTAACAGAGACTGACAGCAACACAGACGGCCAGAAAACAGAGACTAACAGCAAAACAGACTAGCAGGAACACAGACTGACAGAAACACAGACTGAAATAAATACAGACTGACGGAAACAGATTCGGACAGGAACACAGACTGACAGGTGCATTGACTGACAGGAACACTGACTGACAGGAGCACAGGCTGACAGAAACACAGACTGACTGGACATAGACTTACAGAAACACAGACTGACAGGATCACAGACTGACAGAAAACAGAAACTGACAGCAAAAGAGACTGACAGCAATACAGACTGACAGAAACACAGACTGACAGGAACACTGACTGACTGGAACACAGGTTGACTGAAACACAGACTGACAGGAAGACAGACTGACAGGAACATCGACTGACCCAAACATAGACTTACAGGAACACAGAATGACAGGAACATAGACTGGTAGGAACATAGACTGACCGAAACATAGACTGATAGGAACACGGAATGACAGGAACATAGACGGACCGAAACATAGACTTACAGGAACACGGACTGACAGAAACACAGACTGACAGGAACATATACTGACATAAACACAGACTGACAGGAATACAGACTGACAGGAACACAGATATGCGTGGAAAGTTCTTTCCGCAGAGGGTGGTGTGTGCCTGGAACGCGTTGCCAGCAGAGGTGGTAGATGCGGGCACGATGGCGTCTTTTGAGATGTATCTAGACAGATACATGAATGGGCAGGAAGAAAAGAGATACAGAACCTTAGAAAATAGGCGACATG
Organism: Heterodontus francisci; assembly: GCF_036365525.1. Lineage (NCBI taxonomy): Eukaryota > Metazoa > Chordata > Chondrichthyes > Heterodontiformes > Heterodontidae > Heterodontus > Heterodontus francisci. The sequence goes on from NC_090395.1 coordinate 20,787,154, forward strand.
TTTAGATAGAGGATCTGGATTGGCGCAGGCTTGGTGGGCCGAAGGGCCTGTTCCTGTGCTGCAATTATCTTTGTTCTTTGTTCAGACTGGCAGGAAGACAGACTGACAGGAACACGGACAGACAGAAACACAGACTGACGAATACAGACTGACAGGAACATAGATTGACTGGAACATAGACTTCCCAAAACAGAGTGTGACAGGAACATAGACTGACGTTAACAGAGACTGACAGGAACACAGAATTACAGGAACATAGACTGACAGGAACATAGACTGACCGAAACACAGACTGACAGGAACACAGACTGACAGAAACACAGATTGGCACGACACTGACTGACAGAAACACAGACTGACAGGAACACAGTCCGACAGGAACACAGGCTGACAGAAACACAGACTGACAGATTCACAGACTGAAAGAAACACAGACTGACAGGAATAGAGACTGACAGAAACACAGACTGACAGGAACACAGGCTGACAGGGAGACAGACTGACAGGAACACTGACTGACAGAGAGACAGACTGACAGGAACACTGACTGACTGAAACACTGGCAGACAGGAATACAGACTGACAGGAACACAGACTAACAGGGAGACAGACTGACAGGAACACTGACTGACTGAAACACTGGCTGACAGGAATACAGACTGACAGGAACACAGACTGACAGGAACATAAACTGACAGGAACATAGACTGACCAAAACATAGTCTGACAGGAACATAGACTGACGGTCACAGAGACTGACAGCAACACAGACGGCCAGAAAACAGAGACTAACAGCAAAACAGACTAATAGGAACACAGACTGACAGAAACACAGACTGAAATAAATACAGACTGACGGAAACAGATTCGGACAGGAACACAGTCTGACAGGTGCATTGACTGACAGGAACACTGACTGACAGGAGCACAGGCTGACAGAAACACAGACTGACTGGACATAGACTTACAGAAACAAAGACTTACAGAAACACAGACTGACAGGAACACAGACTGACTGAAGCAAAGACTGACAGGGACATAGACTGACAGGAACACAGACTGTCAGGACACAGACTGACAGGAAAACTCATTGACAGAAACACAAACTGTCAGGAACACAGAACGACAGAAACAGATTCGGACAGGAACACAGACTGACAGAAACACTGACCGAAACACAGACTGACTAAACACAGACTGACAGAAAACAGAATCTGACAGCAAAAGAGTCTGACAGGAATACAGACTGACAGAAAGACAGACCGACAGCAACACAGATTGACAATAACACAGATTGACAAGAACACAGTGTGACTGAAACACAGAATGACAGGAACACTGACAGAAACACAGACTGACTGGAACACAGACTGACAGAAAACAGAATCTGACAGCAAAAGAGTCTGACAGGAATACAGACTGACAGAAACACAGACCGACAGGAACACAGATTGACAAGAACACTGACTGACAAGAATACAGTGTGACTGAAACACAGAATGACAGGAACACTGACTGACTGTAACACAGACTAACAGGAACACAGACTGACAGAAACACAGATTGACAGTAACACAGACTGACAGAAACACAGACTGACAGGAATACAGACTGACAGAAACACAGACCGACAGGAACACAGATTGACAAGAACACTGACTGACAAGAACACTGACTGACAGAAACGCAGAATGACAGGAACACAGACTGACAGAAACACAGACTGACAGGAATACAGACTGACAGGAATACAGTGTGACTGAAACACTGACTGACATTAACACAGACTGACAGGTACACAGACGGACAGCAACACAGACTGACAGGAACACAGGCTGACAGAAACACAGACTGACAGAATCACATACTGATCGCAACACAGTCTGACAGGAACATAGACTGACAGAAACATTGACAGAAAGAAACACAGACTGACAGGAGTACAGACTGACAGAAACAAAGACCGATAGGAACACAGACTGACAAGAACACTGACTGACAGAAAACAGAGACTGACAGCAAAACAGACTGACAGAAATACAGACTGACAGAAACACAGATTGACAAGAACACTGACTGACAAGAATACAGACTGACAGAAACGCAGAATGACAGGAATACAGACTGACAGGAACATAGACTGACAGGAACATAGACTGACGAAAACGTAGTGTGACAGGAACATAGACTGACGGTAAGCGTGACTGACAGGAACGCGGACAGACAGGAACACAGACTGACAGAAACACAGACTGAAAGAAACACAGACTGACAGAAATACAGACTGACAGAAACACAGACCGACAGTAACACAGATTGACAAGAACACTGACTGACAATAATACAGACTGACAGAAACGCAGAATGACAGGAACACAGAACGACAGAAACACAGACTGAAAGGAATACAGACTGACAGGAACATAGACTGACAGGAACATAGACTGACGAAAACGTAGTGTGACAGGAACATAGACTGACGGTAAGCGTGACTGACAGGAACGCGGACAGACAGGAACACAGGCTGACTGAAACACAGACTGACAGGACATAGACTGACAGAAACACTGACTGACAGGAACATAGACTGGCAGGAACACTGACTGACAGGAATACAGTGTGATTGATACACAGAATGACAGGAGCTCTGACTGACTGCAACACAGACTGACAGAAACACAGATTGACAGGACACTGACTGACAGAAACACAGACTAACAGAAACACAGACTGACAGGAACACAGATTGACAGGACACTGACTGACAGAAACACAGACTGCCAGGAACACAGACTGAAAGAAACACAGACTGAAAGGAATACAGACGGACAGAAACACAGACTGACAGGAACACAGACTGACAGGAACACAGACTGACAGGAACATAAACTGACAGGAACATAGACTGACCAAAACATAGTCTGACAGGAACATAGACTGACGGTAACAGAGACTGACAGCAACACAGACGGCCAGAAAACAGAGACTAACAGCAAAACAGACTAACAGGAACACAGACTGACAGAAACACAGACTGAAATAAATACAGACTGACGGAAACAGATTCAGACAGGAACACAGACTGACAGGTGCATTGACTGACAGGAACACTGACTGACAGGAGCACAGGCTGACAGAAACACAGACTGACTGGACATAGACTTACAGAAACACAGACTGACAGGAACACAGACTGACAGGAATACAGACATACAGAAACACAGACTGACTGAAGCAAAGACTGACAGGAACACAGACTGACAGGAACACAGACTGTCAGAAACACAGACTGAAAGAAACACAGACTGACAGGAATACAGACTGACAGAAACACAGACCGACAGGAACACAAATTGACAAGAACACTGACTGACAAGAACACTGACTGACAGAAACGCAGAATGACAGGAACACAGACTGACAGAAACACAGAATGACAGGAATACAGACTGACAGGAACATAGATTGACAGGAACATAGACTAACGGTAAGCGTGACTGACAGGAACGCGGACAGACAGGAACACAGGCTGACTGAAACACAGACTGACCGGACATAGACTGACAGAAGCACATACTGACAGGAACATAGATTGACAGGAACACTGACTGACAGGAATACAGTGTGACTGAAACACTGACTGACATTAACACAGACTGACAGGTACACAGACGGACAGCAACGCTGACTGACAGGAACACAGGCTGACAGAAACACAGACTGACAGAATCACATACTGAACGAAACACAGTCTGACAGGAACACAGACTGACAGAAACATTGACAGAAAGAAACACAGACTGACAGGAGTACAGACTGACAGAAACAAAGACCGACAGGAACACAGACTGACAAGAACACTGACTGACAGAAAACAGAGACTGACAGCAAAACAGACTGACAGGAACACAGACTGACAGAAACACAGACTGAAAGAAACACAGACTGACAGAAATACAGACTGACAGAAACACAGACCGACAGTAACACAGATTGACAAGAACACTGACTGACAAGAATACAGACTGACAGAAACGCAGAATGACAGGAACACAGACTGACAGAAACACAGACTGACAGGAATACAGACTGACAGGAACATAGACTGACAGGAACATAGACTGACGAAAACATAGTGTGACAGGAACATAGACTGACGGTAAGCGTGACTGACAGGAACGCGGAAAGACAGGAACACAGGCTGATTGAAACACAGACTGACAGGACATAGACTGACAGAAACACTGACTGACAGGAACATAGACTGGCAGGAACACTGACTGACAGGAATACAGTGTGATTGATACACAGAATGACAGGAGCTCTGACTGACTGCAACACAGACTGACAGAAACACAGACTGACAGAAACACACATTGACAGGACACTGACTGACAGAAACACAGACTAACAGAAACACAGACTGACAGGAACACAGATTGACAGGACACTGACTGACAGAAACACAGACTGCCAGGAACACAGACTGAAAGAAACACAGACTGAAAGGAATACAGACGGACAGAAACACAGACTGACAGGAACACAGGCTGTCAGGAATACAGACTGACAGGAACACAGATATGCGTGGAAAGTTCTTTCCACAGAGGGTGGTGGGTGCCTGGAACACGTTGCCAGCGGAGGTGGTAGATGCGGGCACGATGGCATCTTTTAAGATGTATCTAGACAGATACATGAATGGGCAGGAAGAAACGAGATACAGAACCTTAGAAAATAGGCGACATGTATAGATAGAGGATCTGGATTGGCGCAGGCTTGGTGGGGCGAAGGGCATGTTCCTGTGCTGTAATTATCTTTGTTCTTTGTTCTTTGTTCAGACTGACAGGAAGGCAGACTGACAGGAACACGGACAGACAGAAACACAGACTGACGAATACAGACTGACAGGAACATAGACTGACTGGAACATAGACTGCCCAAAACATAGTGTGACAGGAACATAGACTGACGTTAACAGAGACTGACAGGAACACAGAATTACAGGAACATAGACTGACAGGAACATAGACTGACCGAAACATAGACGGACAGGAACACAGACTGACAGGAACACAGACTGACCGAAACACAGACTGACAGGAACACAGACTGACAGAAACACAGATTGGCAGGACACTGACTGACAGAAACACAGACTGAAAGGAACACAGTCTGACAGGAAAACAGGCTGACAGAAACACAGACTGACAGATTCACAGACTGAAAGAAACACAGACTGACAGGAATACAGACTGACAGAAACACAGACTGACAGGAACACAGGCTGACAGAAACACAGTTTGACAGGACACTGACTGATAGAAACATAGACTGACAGGAAGACAGACTGACAGATACACAGACTGACTGAAAAACAGTCTGAAAGTAATACACACTGACAGGAACACAGACTAACTGGGAGAGAGACTGACAGGAACACTGACTGACTGAAACACTGGCTGACAGGAATACAGACTGACAGGAACACAGACCGACAGGAACATAAACTGACAGGAACATAGACTGACCAAAACTTAGTCTGACAGGAACATAGACTGACGGTAACAGAGACTGACAGCAACACAGACGGCCAGAAAACAGAGACTAACAGCAAAACAGACTGACAGGAACACAGACTGACAGAAACACAGACTGAAATAAATACAGACTGATAGAAACAAATTCGGCCAGGCACACAGACAGACCGGTGCATAAACTGACAGGAACACTGACTGACAGGAGCACAGGCGGACAGAAACACAGACTGACTGGAACACAGACTGTCAGGACACAGACTGACAGGAACACTCATTGACAAGAACACAGACTGTCAGGAACACAGAACGACAGAAACAGAGTCGGACAGGAACACAGACTGACAGAAACACTGACCGAAACACAGACTGACTGGGAAACAGACTGACAGAAACACAGACCGACAGGAACACAGATTGACAATAACACTGACTGACACGAATACAGTGTGACTGAAACACAGAATGACAGGAACACTGACAGACTGTAACACAGACTAACAGGAACACAGACTGACAGAAACACAGATTGACAGTAACACAGACTGACAGAAACACAGACAGAAACACAGACTGACTGGAACACAGACTGACAGAAAACAGAATCTGACAGCAAAAGAGTCTGACAGGAATACAGACTGACAGAAACACATACCGACAGGAGCACAGATTGACAAGAACACAGACTGTCAGGAACACAGACTGACAGAAACACTGACCGAAACACAGACTGACTGGAACACAGACTGACAGAAAACAGAATCTGACAGCAAAAGAGTCTGACAGGAATACAGACTGACAGAAACACAGACCGACAGGAACACAGATTTACAAGAACACTGACTGACAAGAATACAGTGTGACTGAAACACAGAATGACAGGAACTCTGACAGACTGTAACACAGACTAACAGGAACACAGACTGACAGAAACACAGATTGACAGTAACACAGACTGACAGAAACGCAGACTGACAGGAACACAGAAAGACAGGAACATAGGATGACAGAAACACTGACTGACAGAATCACAGACTGAAAGTAGCACAGACTGAAAGGAATACAGACTGACAGAAACCCAGACTGACAGGAACACAGGCTGACAGGAATACAGACATCCAGGAACACAGACTGACAGGAAGACAGACTGACAGTAACATGGACTGACAGAAACACAGACTGACAGGAATACAGACTGACAGGAACATAGACTGACAGGAACATAGACTGTCCAAAACATAGTGACAGGAACATAGACAAACGTTAACAGTGACTGACAGGAACACAGAATTACAGGAACATCGATTGCAGGAACATAGATTGACCGAAACATAGACTGACAGGAAAGCAGACTGACAGGAACATAGACTGACCGAAACATAGACTTACATGAACACAGACTGACAGGAACACAGACTGACAGGAACATAGACTGGCAGGAACATCGACTGACCAAAACATCGTCTGACAGGAACATAGACTGATGGTAACAGTGACTGACAGGAACACAGAGACTGACAGCAAAACAGACTGACAGGAACACAGAGTGACAGAAACACAGACTGAAAGAAACACAGACTGACAGGAACACAGACTGACAGAAACATAGACAGACAGAAACACAGACTGACAGGAGTATAGAATGACAGAAACACAGATCGACAGGAACACAGACTGACAGAAAACAGAGACTGACAGCAAAACAGACTGACAGGAACACAGACTGACAGAAACGCAGACTAAAAGAAACACAGACCGACAGAAACACAGATTGACAAGAACACTGACTGACAATAATACGGACTGTCAGAAATGCAGAATGACAGGAACACAGACTGACAGAAACACAGGCTGTCAGGAATACAGACTGACAGGAACACAGACTGACATGTACATCGACTGACGAAAACATAGTGTGACAGGAACTTAGACTGACGGTAACAGTGACTGACAGGAACGCGAACAGACAGGGAGACAGGCTGACTGAAACACAGGCTGACAGGACATAGACTGACAGAAACACAGACTGACAGGAACATAGACTGGCAGGAACACTGACTGACAGGAATACAGTGTGACTGAAACACAGAATGACAGGAACACTGACTGATGTAACACAGACTGTCAGGAACACAGACTGACAGAAACAGAGTCGGACAGGAACACAGACTGACAGAAACACTGACAGAAACAGAGACTGACTGGAACAAAGACTGACAGAAAACAGAAACTGACAGCAAAAGAGACTGACAGCAATACAGACTGACAGAAACACAGACTGACAGGAACACTGACTGACTGGAACACAGGTTGACAGAAACACAGACTGACAGGAAGACAGACTGACAGGAACATCGACTGACCCAAACATCGACTTACAGGAACACAGAATGACAGGAACATAGACTGGTAGGAACATAGACTGACCGAAACATAGACTGATAGGAACACGGAATGACAGGAACATAGACTGACCGAAACATAGACTTACAGGAACACGGAGTGACAGAAACACAGACTGACAGGAACATATACTGACAGAAACACAGACTGACAGGAATACAGACTGACAGGAACACAGATATGCGTGGAAAGTTCTTTCCGCAGAGGGTGGTGTGTGCCTGGAACGCGTTGCCAGCAGAGGTGGTAGATGCGGGCACGATGGCGTCTTTTGAGATGTATCTAGACAGATACATGAATGGGCAGGAAGAAAAGAGATACAGAACCTTAGAAAATAGGCGACATGTTTAGATAGAGGATCTGGATTGGCGCAGGCTTGTTGGGCCGAAGGGCCTGTTCCTGTGCTGTAATTATCTTTGTTCTTTGTTCAGACTGACAGGAAGACAGACTGACAGGAACACGGACAGACAGAAACACAGACTGACGAATACAGACTGACAGGAACATAGATTGACTGGAACATAGACTTCCCAAAACAGAATGTGACAGGAACATAGACTGACGTTAACAGAGACTGACAGGAACACAGAATTACAGGAACATAGACTGACAGGAACATAGACTGACCAAAACATAGACGGACAGGAACACAGACAGACAGGAACATAGACTGACCGAAACACAGACTGACAGGAACACAGACTGACAGAAACACAGATTGGCAGGACACTGACTGACAGAAACACAGACAGACAGGAACACAGTCTGACAGGAACACAGGCTGACAGAAACACAGACTGACAGATTCACAGACTGAAAGAAACACAGACTGACAGGAATAGAGACTGACAGAAACACAGACTGACTGGACATAGACTTACAGAAACACAAAATGACAGGAACACAGACTGACAGGATTACAGACATACAGAAACACAGACTGACTGAAGCAAAGACTGACAGGAACACTGACTGACAGGAGCACAGGCTGACAGAAACACAGACTGACTGGACATAGACTTACAGAATCACAGACTGACAGGAACACAGACTGACAGGAATACAGACATACAGAAACACAGTCTGACTGAAGCAAAGACTGACAGGAACACAGACTGACAGGAACACAGACTGTCAGGACACAGACTGACAGGAAAACTCATTGACAAGAACACAGACTGTCAGGAACACAGAACGACAGAAACAGAGTCGGACAGGAACACAGACTGACAGAAACACTGACCGAAACACAGACTGACTAAACACAGACTGACAGAAAACAGAATCTGACAGCAAAAGAGTCTGACAGGAATACAGACTGACAGAAACACAGACCGACAGGAACACAGACTGACAAGAACACTGACTGACAAGAATACAGTGTGACTGAAACACAGAATGAAAGGAACACTGACTGACTGTAACACAGACTAACAGGAACACAGACTGACAGAAACACAGATTGACAGTAACACAGACTGACAGAAACACAGACCGACAGGAACACAGATTGACAAGAACACTGACTGAAAAGAACACTGACTGACAGAAACGCAGAATGACAGGAACACAGACTGACAGAAACACAGACTGACAGGAATACAGACTGACAGGAACATAGACTGACAGAGACATAGACTGACGAAAACATAGTATGACAGGAACACAGACCGACGGTAAGCGTGACTGACAGGAACGCGGACAGACAGGAACACAGGCTGACTGAAACACAGACTGACAGGACATAGACTGACAGAAGCACATGCTGACAGGAACATAGATTGACAGGAACACTGACTGACAGGAATACAGTGTGACTGAAACACTGACTGACATTAACACAGACTGACAGGTACACAGACGGACAGCAACACAGACTGACAGGAACACAGGCTGACAGAAGCACAGACTGACAGAATCACATACTGAACGAAACACAGTCTGACAGGAACACAGACTGACAGAAACATTGACAGAAAGAAACACAGACTGACAGGAGTACAGACTGACAGAAACAAAGACCGATAGGAACACAGACTGACAAGAACACTGACTGACAGAAAACAGAGACTGACAGCAAAACAGACTGACAGGAACACAGACTGACAGAAACACAGACTGAAAGAAACACAGACTGAAATAAATACAGACTGACAGAAACACAGACCGACAGTAACACAGATTGACAAGAACACTGACTGACAAGAATACAGAATGACAGAAACGCAGAATGACAGGAACACAGACTGACAGAAACACAGACTGACAGGAATACAGACTGACAGGAACATAGACTGACAGGAACATAGACTGACAGGAACACAGACTGTCAGGACACAGACTGACAGGAAAACTCATTGACAAGAACACAGACTGTCAGGAACACAGAACGACAGAAACAGAGTCGGACAGGAACAAAGACTGACAGAAACACAGACCGAAACACAGACTGACTAAACACAGACTGACAGAAAACAGAATCTGACAGCAAAAGAGTCTGACAGGAATACAGACTGACAGAAACACAGACCGACAGGAACACAGATTGACAATAACACTGACTGACAAGAATACAGTGTGACTGAAACACAGAATGACAGGAACACTGACAGAAACACAGACCGACAGGAACACAGATTGACAAGAACACTGACTGACAGAAAACAGAGACTGACAGCAAAACAGACTGACAGGAACACAGACTGACAGAAACACAGACTGAAAGAAACACAGACTGACAGAAATACAGACTGACAGAAACACAGACCGACAGTAACACAGATTGACAAGAACACTGACTGACAAGAATACAGACTGACAGAAACGCAGAATGACAGGAACACAGACTGACAGAAACGCAGACTGACAGGAATACAGACTGACAGGAACATAGACTGACAGGAACATAGACTGACCAAAACGTAGTGTGACAGGAACATAGACTGATGGTAAGCGTGACTGACAGGAACGCGGACAGACAAGAACACAGGCTGACTGAAACACAGACTGACAGGACATAGACTGGCAGAAACACAGACTGCCAGAAACACAGACTGAAAGAAACACAGACTGAAAGGAATACAGACGGACAGAAACACAGACTGACGGGAACACAGGCTGACAGGAATACAGACTGACAGGAACACAGATATGCGTGGAAAGTTCTTTCCGCAGAGGGTCGTGGGTTCCTGGAACACGTTGCCAGCGGAGGTGGTAGATGCGGGCATGATGGCGTCTTTTAAGATGTATCTAGACAGATACATGAATGGGCAGGAAAAAACGAGATACAGAACCTTAGAAAATAGGCGACATGTATAGATAGAGGATCTGGATTGCCACAGGCTTGGTGGGCCGCAGGGCATGTTCCTGTGCTGTAATTATCTTTGTTCTTTGTTCTTTGTTCAGACTGACAGGAAGGCAGACTAACAGGAACACGGACAGACAGAAACACAGACTGACGAATACAGACTGACAGGAACATAGACTGACTGGAACATAGACTGCCCAAAACATAGTGTGACAGGAACATAGACTGACGTTAACAGAGACTGACAGGAACACAGAATTACAGGAACATAGACTGACAGGAACATAGACTGACCGAAACATAGACGGACAGGAACACAGACTGAAAGGAACATAGACTGACCGAAACACAGACTGACAGGAACACAGGCTGACAGGGAGACATACTGACAGGAACAATGACTGACAGAGAGACAGACTGACAGGAACACTGACTGACTGAAACACTGGCAGACTGGAATACAGACTGACAGGAACACAGACTAACAGGGAGACAGACTGACAGGAACACTGACTGACAGAAACACTGGCTGACAGGAATACAGACTGACAGGAACACAGACTGACAGGAACATAAACTGACAGGAACATAGACTGACCAAAACATAGTCTGACAGGAACATAGACTGACGGTAACAGAGACTGACAGCAACACAGACGGCCAGAAAACAGAGACTAACAGCAAAACAGACTAACAGGAACACAGACTGACAGAAACACAGACTGAAATAAATACAGACTGACGGAAACAGATTCGGACAGGAACACAGACTGACAGGTGCATTGACTGACAGGAACACTGACTGACAGGAGCACAGGCTGACAGAAACACAGACTGACTGGACATAGACTTACAGAAACACAGACTGACAGGAACACAGACTGACAGGAATACAGACATACAGAAACACAGACTGACTGAAGCAAAGACTGACAGGAACACAGACTGACAGGAACACAGGCTGGCAGGACACAGACTGACAGGAAAACTCATTGACAAGAACACAGACTGTCAGGAACACAGAACGACAGAAACAGAGTCAGACAGGAACACAGATTGACAATAACACAGACTGACAAGAATATAGTGTGACTGAAACACAGAATGACAGGAACACTGACAGAAACACAGACCGACAGGAACACAGATTGACAAGAACACAGACTGTCAGGAACACAGACTGACAGAAACACTGACCGAAACACAGACTGACTGGAACACAGACTGACGGAAAACAGAATCTGACAGCAAAAGAGTCTGACAGGAATACAGACTGACAGAAACACAGACCGACAGGAACACAGATTGACAAGAACACTGACTGACAAGAATACAGTGTGACTGAAACAGAGAATGACAGGAACACTGACTGACTGTAACACAGACTAACAGGAATACAGACTGACAGAAACACAGATTGACAGTAATACAGACTGACAGAAACACAGACTGACAGGAATACAGACTGACAGAAACACAGACCGACAGGAACACAGATTGACAAGAACACTGACTGACAAGTACACTGACTGACAGAAACGCAGAATGACAGGAACACAGACTGACAGAAACACAGACTGACAGGAATACAGACTAACAGGAACATAGACTGACAGGAACATAGACTGACGAAAACATAGTGTGACAGGAACATAGACTGACGGTAAGCGTGACTGACAGGAACGCGGACAGACAGGAACACAGGCTGACTGAAACACAGACTGACAGGACATAGACTGACAGATGCACATACTGACAGGAACATAGATTGACAGGAACACTGACTGACAGGAATACAGTGTGACTGAAACTCTGACTGACATTAACACAGACTGACAGGTACACAGACGGACAGCAACACAGACTGACAAGAACACAGGCTGACAGAAACACAGACTGACAGAATCACATACTGAACGAAACACAGTCTGACAGGAACATAGACTGACAGAAACATTGACAGAAAGAAACACAGACTGACAGGAATACAGACTGACAGGAACATAGACTGACAGGAACATAGACTGACGAAAACATAGTGTGACAGGAACATAGACTGACGTTAACAGAGACTGACAGGAACACAGAATTACAGGAACATAGACTGACAGGAACATAGACTGACCGAAACATAGACAGACAGGAACACAGACTGACAGGAACATAGACTGACCGAAACACAGACTGACAGGAACACAGGCTGACAGGGAGACAGTCTGACGGGAACAATGACTGACAGAGAGACAGACTGACAGGAACACTGACTGACTGAAACACTGGCAGACAGGAATACAGACTGACAGGAACACAGACTAACAGGGAGACAGACTGACAGGAACACTGACTGACTGAAACACTGGCTGACAGGAATACAGACTGACAGGAACACAGACTGACAGGAACATAAACTGACAGGAACATAGACTGACCAAAACATAGTCTGACAGAAACATAGACTGACGGGAACAGAGACTGACAGCAACACAGACGGCCAGAAAACAGAGACTAACAGCAAAACAGACTAACAGGAACACAGACTGACAGAAACACAGACTGAAATAAATACAGCCTGACGGAATCAGATTCGGACAGGAACACAGACTGACAGGTGCATTGACTGACAGGAACACTGACTGACAGGAGCACAGGCTGACAGAAACACAGACTGACTGGACATAGACTTACAGAAACACAGACTGACTTGACATAGACTTACAGAAACACAGACTGACAGGAACACAGACTGACAGGAATACAGACATACAGAAACACAGACTGACTGAAGCAAAGACTGACAGGAACACAGACTGACAGGAACACAGACTGTCAGGACACAGACTGACAGGAAAACTCATTGACAAGAACACCGACTGTCAGGAACACAGAACGACAGAAACAGAGTCGGACAGGAACACAGACTGACAGAAACACTGACCGAAGCACAGAATGACTAAACACAGACTGACAGAAAACAGAATCTGACAGCAAAAGAGTCTGACAGGAATACAGACTGACAGAAACACAGACCGACAGGAACACAGATTGACAAGAACACTGACTGACAAGAATACAGTGTGACTGAAACACAGAATGACAGGAACACTGACAGAAACACAGACCGACAGGAACACAGATTGACAAGAACACAGACTGTCAGGAACACAGACTGACAGAAACACTGACCGAAACACAGACTGACTGGAACACAGACTGACAGAAAACAGAATCTGACAGCAAAAGAGTCTGACAGGAATACAGACTGACAGAAACACAGACCGACAGGAACACAGATTGACTGTAACACAGACTAACAGGAACACAGACTGATAGAAACACAGATTGACAGTAACACAGACTGACAGAAACACAGACTGACAGGAACACAGACTGACAGGAACACAGACTGACAGGAACACAGATTGACAAGAACACTGACTGACAAGAACACTGACTGACAGAAACGCAGAATGACAGGAACACAGACTGACAGGAATACAGACTGACAGAAACACAGACCGACAGGAACACAGATTGACAAGAACACTGACTGACAGGAATACAGTGTGACTGAAACACAGAATGACAGGAACACTGACTGACTGTAACACAGACTAACAGGAACACAGACTGATAGAAACACAGATTGACAGTAACACAGACTGACAGAAACACAGACTGACAGGAACACAGACTGACAGGAACACAGACCGACAGGAACACAGATTGACAAGAACACTGACTGACAAGAACACTGACTGACAGAAACGCAGAATGACAGGAACACAGACTGACAGAAACGCAGACTGACAGGAATACAGACTGACAGGAACATAGACTGACAGGGACATAGACTGACGAAAACATAGTGTGACAGGAACATAGACTGACGGTAAGCGTGACTGACTGTAACACAGACTAACAGGAACACAGACTGATAGAAACACAGATTGACAGTAACACAGACTGACAGAAACACAGACTGACAGGAATACAGACTGACAGAAACACAGACCGACAGGAACACAGATTGACAAGAACACTGACTGACAAGAACACTGACTGACAGAAACGCAGAATGACAGGAACACAGACTGACAGAAACGCAGACTGACAGGAATACAGACTGACAGGAACTTAGACTGACAGGGACATAGACTGACGAAAACATATTGTGACAGGAACATAGACTGACGGTAAGCGTGACTGACAGGAATGCGGACAGACAGGAACACAGGCTGACTGAAACACAGACTGACAGGACATAGACTGACAGAAGCACATACTGACAGGAACATAGATTGACAGGAACACTGACTGACAGGAATACAGTGTGACTGAAACACTGTCTGACATTAGCACAGACTGACAGGTACACAGACGGACAGCAACACAGACTGTCAGGAACACAGGCTGACAGAAACACAGACTGACAGAATCACATACTGAACGAAACACAGTCTGACAGGAACACAGACTGACAGAAACATTGAAAGAAAGAAACACAGACTGACAGGAGTACAGACTGACAGAAACAAAGACCGATAGGAACACAGACTGACAAGAACACTGACTGACAGAAAGCAGAGACTGACAGCAAAACAGAATGACAGGAACACAGACTGACAGAAACACAGACTGAAAGAAACACAGACTGACAGAAATACAGACTGACAGAAACAGAGTCGGACAGGAACACAGACTGACAGAAACAATGACAGAAACAGAGACTGACTGGAACAAAGACTGACAGAAAACAGAAACTGACAGAAAAAGAGACTGACAGCAATACAGACAGACAGAAACACAGACTGACAGGAACACTGACTGACTGGAACACAGGTTGACAGAAACACAGACTGACAGGAAGACAGACTGACAGGAACATCGACTGACCCATACATAGACTTACAGGAACACAGAATGACAGGAACATAGACTGGTAGGAACATAGACTGACCGAAACATAGACTGATAGGAACACGGAATGACAGGAACATAGACTGACCGAAACATAGACTTACACGAACACGGACTGACAGAAACACAGACTGACAGGAACATATACTGACAGAAACACAGACTGACAGGAATACAGACTGACAGGAACACAGATATGCGTGGAAAGTTCTTTCCGCAGAGGGTGGTGTGTGCCTGGAACGCGTTGCCAGCAGAGGTGGTAGATGCGGGCACGATGGCGTCTTTTGAGATGTATCTAGACAGATACATGAATGGGCAGGAAGAAAAGAGATACAGAACCTTAGAAAATAGGTGACATGTTTAGATAGAGGATCTGGATTGGCGCAGCCTTGGTGGGCCGAAGGGCCTGTTCCTGTGCTGTAATTATCTTTGTTCTTTGTTCAGACTGACAGGAAGACAGACTGACAGGAACACGGACAGACAGAAACACAGACTGACGAATACAGACTGACAGGAACATAGATTGACTGGAACATAGACTTCCCAAAACAGAATGTGACAGGAACATAGACTGACGTTAACAGAGACTGACAGGAACACAGAATTACAGGAACATAGACTGACCGAAACATAGACGGACAGGAACACAGACTGACAGGAACATAGACTTACCGAAACACAGACTGACAGGAACACAGACTGACAGAAACACAGATTGGCAGGACACTGACTGACAGAAACACAGACAGACAGGAACACAGTCTGACAGGAACACAGGCTGACAGAAACACAGACTGACAGATTCACAGACTGAAAGAAACACAGAATGACAGGAATAGAGACTGACAGAAACACAGACTGACAGGAACACAGGCTGACAGGGAGACAGACTGACAGGAACACTGACTGACTGAAACACTGGCAGACAGGAATACAGACTGACAGGAACACAGACTAACAGGGAGACAGACTGACAGGAACACTGACTGACTGAAACACTGGCTGACAGGAATACAGACTGACAGGAACACAGACTGACAGGAACATAAACTGACAGGAACATAGACTGACCAAAACATAGTCTGACAGGAACATAGACTGACGGGAACAGAGACTGACAGCAACACAGACGGCCAGAAAACAGAGACTAACAGCAAAACAGACTAACAGGAACACAGACTGACAGAAACACAGACTGAAATAAATACAGACTGACGGAAACAGATTCGGACAGGAACACAGACTGACAGGTGCATTGACTGACAGGAACACTGACTGACAGGAGCACAGGCTGACAGAAACACAGACTGACTGGACATAGACTTACAGAAACACAGACTGACAGGAACACAGACTGACAGGAATACAGACATACAGAAACACAGACTGACTGAAGCAAAGACTGACAGGAACACAGACTGACAGGAACACAGACTGTCAGGACACAGACTGACAGGAAAACTCATTGACAAGAACACAGACTGTCAGGAACACAGAACGACAGAAACAGAGTCGGACAGGAACACAGACTGACAGAAACACTGACCGAAGCACAGACTGACTAAACACAGACTGACAGAAAACAGAATCTGACAGCAAAAGAGTCTGACAGGAATACAGACTGACAGAAACACAGACCGACAGGAACACAGATTGACAATAACACTGACTGACAAGAATACAGTGTGACTGAAACACAGAATGACAGGAACACTGACAGAAACACAGACCGACAGGAACACAGATTGACAAGAACACAGACTGTCAGGAACACAGACTGACAGAAACACTGACCGAAACACAGACTGACTGGAACACAGACTGACAGAAAACAGAATCTGACAGCAAAAGAGTCTGACAGGAATACAGACTGACAGAAACACAGACCGACAGGAACACAGATTGACAAGAACACTGACTGACAAGAATACAGTGTGACTGAAACACAGAATGACAGGAACACTGACTGACTGTAACACAGACTAACAGGAACACAGACTGACAGAAACACAGATTGACAGTAACACAGACTGACAGAAACACTGACTGACAGGAATACAGACTGACAGAAACACAGACCGACAGGAACACAGATTGACAAGAACACTGACTGACAAGAACACTGACTGACAGAAACGCAGAATGACAGGAATACAGACTGACAGGAACATAGACTGACAGGGACATAGACTGACGAAAACATAGTGTGACAGGAACATAGACTGACGGTAAGCGTGACTGACAGGAACGCGGACAGACAGGAACACAGGCTGACTGAAACACAGACTGACAGGACATAGACTGACAGAAGCACATACTGACAGGAACATAGATTGACAGGAACACTGACTGACAGGAATACAGTGTGACTGAAACACTGACTGACATTAACACAGACTGACAGGTACACAGACGGACAGCAACACAGACTGTCAGGAACACAGGCTGACAGAAACACAGACTGACAGAATCACATACTGAACGAAACACAGTCTGACAGGAACACAGACTGACAGAAACATTGACAGAAAGAAACACAGACTGACAGGAGTACAGACTGACAGAAACAAAGACCGATAGGAACACAGACTGACAAGAACACTGACTGACAGAAAACAGAGACTGACAGCAAAACAGACTGACAGGAACACAGACTGACAGAAACACAGACTGACAGGAACACAGACTAACAGGGAGACAGACTGACAGGAACACTGACTGACTGAAACACTGGCTGACAGGAATACAGACTGACAGGAACACAGACTGACAGGAACATAAACTGACAGGAACATAGACTGACCAAAACATAGTCTGACAGGAACATAGACTGACGGTAACAGAGACTGACAGCAACACAGACGGCCAGAAAACAGAGACTAACAGCAAAACAGACTAACAGGAACACAGACTGACAGAAACACAGACTGAAATAAATACAGACTGACGGAAACAGATTCGGACAGGAACACAGACTGACAGGTGCATTGACTGACAGGAACACTGACTGACAGGAGCACAGACTGACAGGAATACAGACATACAGAAATACAGACTGACTGAAGCAAAGACTGACAGGAACACAGACTGACAGGAACATAGACTGACAGGGACATAGACTGACGAAAACATAGTGTGACAGGAACATAGACTGAAGGTAAGCGTGACTGACAGGAACGCGGACAGACAGGAACACAGGCTGACTGAAACACAGACTGACAGGACATAGACTGACAGAAGCACATACTGACAGGAACATAGATTGACAGGAACACTGACTGACAGGAATACAGTGTGACTGAAACACTGACTGACATTAACACAGACTGACAGGTACACAGACGGACAGCAACACAGACTGTCAGGAACACAGGCTGACAGAAACACAGACTGACAGAATCACATACTGAACGAAACACAGTCTGACAGGAACACAGACTGACAGAAACATTGACGGAAAGAAACACAGACTGACAGGAGTACAGACTGACAGAAACAAAGACCGATAGGAACACAGACTGACAAGAACACTGATTGACAGAAAACAGAGACTGACAGCAAAACAGACTGACAGGAACACAGACTGACAGAAACACAGACTGAAAGAAACACAGACTGACAGAAATACAGACTGACAGAAACACAGACCGACAGTAACACAGATTGACAAGAACACTGACTGACAAGAATACAGAATGACAGAAACGCAGAATGACAGGAACACAGACTGACAGAAACACAGACTGACAGGAATACAGACTGACAGGAACATAGACTGACAGGAACATAGACTGACAGGAACACAGACTGTCAGGACACAGACTGACAGGAAAACTCATTGACAAGAACACAGACTGTCAGGAACACAGAACGACAGAAACAGAGTCGGACAGGAACACAGACTGACAGGTGCATTGACTGACAGGAACACAGACTGACAGAAAACAGAATCTGACAGCAAAAGAGTCTGACAGGAATACAGACTGACAGAATCACAGATCGACAGGAACACAGATTGACAGGAACATAGACTGACCGAAACACAGACTGACAGGAACACAGGCTGACAGGGAGACAGACTGACAGGAACAATGACTGACAGAGAGACAGACTGACAGGAACACTGACTGACTGAAACACTGGCAGACAGGAATACAGACTGACAGGAACACAGACTAAAAGGGAGACAGACTGACAGGAACACTGACTGACTGAAACACTGGCTGACAGGAATACAGACTGACAGGAACACAGACTGACAGTAACATAAACTGACAGGAACATAGACTGACCAAAACATAGTCTGACAGAAACATAGACTGACGGGAACAGAGACTGACAGCAACACAGACGGCCAGAAAACAGAGACTAACAGCAAAACAGACTAACAGGAACAGAGACTGACAGAAACACAGACTGAAATAAATACAGACTGACGGAAACAGATTCGGACAGGAACACAGACTGACAGGTGCATTGACTGACAGGAACACTGACTGACAGGAGCACAGGCTGACAGAAACACAGACTGACTGGACATAGACTTACAGAAACACAGACTGACAGGAACACAGACTGACAGGAATACAGACATACAGAAACACAGACTGACTGAAGTAAAGACTGACAGGAACACAGACTGACAGGAACACAGACTGTCAGGACACAGACTGACAGGAAAACTCATTGACAAGAACACAGACTGTCAGGAACACAGAACGACAGAAACAGAGTCGGACAGGAACACAGACTGACAGAAACACTGACCGAAGCACAGACTGACTAAACACAGACTGACAGAAAACAGAATCTGACAGCAAAAGAGTCTGACAGGAATACAGACTGACAGAAACACAGACCGACAGGAACACAGATTGACAATAACACTGACTGACAAGAATACAGTGTGACTGAAACACAGAATGACAGGAACACTGACAGAAACACAGACCGACAGGAACACAGATTGACAAGAACACAGACTGTCAGGAACACAGACTGACAGAAACACTGACCGAAACACAGACTGACTGGAACACAGTCTGACAGAAAACAGAATCTGACAGCAAAAGAGTCTGACAGGAATACAGACTGACAGAAACACAGACCGACAGGAACACAGATTGACAAGAACACTGACTGACAAGAATACAGTGTGACTGAAACACAGAATGACAGGAACACTGACAGAAACACAGACCGACAGGAACACAGATTGACAAGAACACAGACTGTCAGGAACACAGACTGACAGAAACACTGACCAAAACACAGACTGACTGGAACACAGACTGACAGAAAACAGAATCTGACAGCAAAAGAGTCTGACAGGAATACAGACTGACAGAAACACAGACCGACAGGAACACAGATTGACAAGAACACTGACTGACAAGAATACAGTGTGACAGAAACGCAGAATGACAGGAACACAGACTGACAGAAACACAGACTGACAGGAATACAGACTGACAGGAACATAGACTGACAGGAACATAGACTGACGAAAACATAGTGTGACAGGTACATAGACTGACGTTAAGCGTGACTGACAGGAACGCGGACAGACAGGAACACAGGCTGACTGAAACACAGACTGACAGGACATAGACTGACAGAAGCACATACTGACAGGAACATAGATTGACAGGAACACTGACTGACAGGAATACAGTGCGACTGAAACACTGACTGACATTAACACAGACTGACAGGTACACAGACGGACAGCAACACAGACTGACAGGAACACAGGCTGACAGAAACACAGACTGACAGAATCACATACTGAACGAAACACAGTCTGACAGGAACATAGACAGACAGAAACATTGACAGAAAGAAACACAGACTGACAGGAGTACAGACTGACGGAAACAAAGACCGATAGGAACACAGACTGACAGGAACACTGACTGACAGAAAACAGAGACTGACAGCAAAACAGACTGACAGGAACACAGACTGACAGAAACACAGACTGAAAGAAACACAGACTGACAGAAATACAGACTGACAGAAACACAGACCGACAGTAACACAGATTGACAAGAACACTGACTGACAAGAATACAGACTGACAGAAACGCAGAATGACAGGAACACAGACTGACAGAAACACAGACTGACAGGAATACAGACTGACAGGAACATAGACTGACAGGAACATAGACTGACGAAAACGTAGTGTGACAGGAACATAGACTGATGGTAAGCGTGACTGACAGGAACGCGGACAGACAGGAACACAGGCTGACTGAAACACAGACTGACAGGACATAGACTGACAGAAACACTGACTGACAGGAACATAGACTGGCAGGAACACTGACTGACAGGAATACAGTGTGATTGATACACAGAATGACAGGAGCTCTGACTGACTGCAACACAGTCTGACAGAAACACAGACTGACAGAAACACAGATTGACAGGACACTGACTGACAGAAACACAGACTAACAGAAACACAGACTGACAGGAACACAGATTGACAGGACACTGACTGACAGAAACACAGACTGCCAGAAACACAGACTGAAAGAAACACAGACTGAAAGGAATACAGACGGACAGAAACACAGACTGACAGGAACACAGGCTGACAGGAATACAGACTGACAGGAACACATATATGCGTGGAAAGTTCTTTCCGCAGAGGGTGGTGGGTGCCTGGAACACGTTGCCAGCGGAGGTGGTAGGTGCGGGCATGATGGCGTCTTTTAAGATGTATCTAGACAGATACATGAATGGGCAGGAAGAAACGAGATACAGAACCTTAGAAAATAGGCGACATGTATAGATAGAGGATCTGGATTGCCGCAGGCTTGGTGGGCCGAAGGGCATGTTCCTGTGCTGTAATTATCTTTGTTCTTTGTTCTTTGTTCAGACTGACAGGAAGGCAGACTAACAGGAACACGGACAGACAGAAACACAGACTGACGAATACAGACTGACAGGAACATAGACTGACTGGAACATAGACTGCACAAAACATAGTGTGACAGGAACATAGACTGACGTTAACAGAGACTGACAGGAACACAGAATTACAGGAACATAGACTGACAGGAACATAGACTGACCGAAACATAGACGGACAGGAACACAGACTGACAGGAACATAGACTGACCGAAACACAGACTGACAGGAACACAGGCTGACAGGGAGACAGACTGACAGGAACAATGACTGACAGAGAGACAGACTGACAGGAACACTGTTTGACTGAAACACTGGCAGACTGGAATACAGACTGACAGGAACACAGACTAACAGGGAGACAGACTGACAGGAACACTGACTGACTGAAACACTGGCTGACAGGAATACAGACTGACAGGAACACAGACTGACAGGAACATAAACTGACAGGAACATAGACTGACCAAAACATAGTCTGACAGGAACATAGACTGACGGTAACAGAGACTGACAGCAACACAGACGGCCAGAAAACAGAGACTAACAGCAAAACAGACTAACAGGAACACAGACTGACAGAAACACAGACTGAAATAAATACAGACTGACGGAAACAGATTCGGACAGGAACACAGACTGACAGGTGCATTGACTGACAGGAACACTGACTGACAGGAGCACAGACTGACAGGAATACAGACATACAGAAATACAGACTGACTGAAGCAAAGACTGACAGGAACACAGACTGACAGGAACACAGGCTGACTGGACATAGACTTACAGAAACACAGACTGACAGGAACACAGACTGACAGGAATACAGACATACAGAAACATAGACTGACTGAAGCAAAGACTGTCAGGAACACAGACTGACAGGAACACAGGCTGTCAGGACACAGACTCACAGGAAACCTCATTGACAAGAACACAGACTGTCAGGAACACAGAACGACAGAAACAGAGTCGGACAGGAACACAGATTGACAATAACACAGACTGACAAGAATACAGTGTGACTGAAACACAGAATGACAGGAACACTGACAGAAACACAGACCGACAGGAACACAGATTGACAAGAACACAGACTGTCAGGAACACAGACTGACAGAAACACTGACCGAAACACAGACTGACTGGAACACAGACTGACAGAAAACAGAATCTGACAGCAACAGTGTCTGACAGGAATACAGACTGACAGAAACACAGACCGACAGGAACACAGATTGACAAGAACACTGACTGACAAGAATACAGTGTGACTGAAACACAGAATGACAGGAACACCGACTGACTGTAACACAGACTAACAGGAACACAGACTGACAGAAACACAGATTGACAGTAACACAGACTGACAGAAACACAGACTGACAGGAATACAGACTGACAGAAACACAGACCGACAGGAACACAGATTGACAAGAACACTGACTGACAAGTACACTGACTGACAGAAACGCAGAATGACAGGAACACAGACTGACAGAAACACAGACTGACAGGAATACAGACTGACAGGAACATAGACTGACAGGAACATAGACTGACGAAAACATAGTGTGACAGGAACATAGACTGACGGTAAGCGTGACTGACAGGAACGCGGACAGACAGGAACACAGGCTGACTGAAACACAGACTGACAGGACATAGACTGACAGATGCACATACTGACAGGAACATAGATTGACAGGAACACTGGCTGACAGGAATACAGTGTGACTGAAACACTGACTGACATTAACACAGACTGACAGGTACACAAACGGACAGCAACACAGACTGACAAGAACACAGGCTGACAGAAACACAGACTGACAGAATCACATACTGAACGAAACACAGTCTGACAGGAACATAGACTGACAGAAACATTGACAGAAAGAAACACAGACTGACAGGAATACAGACTGACAGGAACATAGACTGACAGGAACATAGACTGACGAAAACATAGTGTGACAGGAACATAGACTGACGTTAACAGAGACTGACAGGAACACAGAATTACAGGAACATAGACTGACAGGAACATAGACTGACCGAAACATAGACGGACAGGAACACAGACTGACAGGAACATAGACTGACCAAAACACAGACTGACAGGAACACAGGCTGACAGGGAGACAGACTGACAGGAACAATGACTGACAGAGAGACAGACTGACAGGAGCACTGACTGACTGAAACACTGGCAGACAAGAATACAGACTGACAGGAACACAGACTAACAGGGAGACAGACTGACAGGAACACTGACTGACTGAAACACTGGCTGACAGGAATACAGACTGACAGGAACACAGACTGACAGGAACATAAACTGACAGGAACATAGACTGACCAAAACATAGTCTGACAGGAACATAGACTGACGGTAACAGAGACTGACAGCAACACAGACGGCCAGAAAACAGAGACTAACAGCAAAACAGACTAAAAGGAACACAGACTGACAGAAACACAGACTGAAATAAATACAGACTGACGGAAACAGATTCGGACAGGAACACAGACTGACAGGTGCATTGACTGACAGGAACACTGACTGACAGGAGCACAGACTGACAGGAATACAGACATACAGAAACACAGACTGACTGAAGCAAAGACTGACAGGAACACAGACTGACAGGAACACAGGCTTACTGGACATAGACTTACAGAAACACAGACTGACAGGAACACAGACTGACAGGCATACAGACATACAGAAACACAGACTGACTGAAGCAAAGACTGACAGGAATACAGACTGACAGGAACACAGACTGACAGGAACATAAACTGACAGGAACATAGACTGACCAAAACATAGTCTGACAGAAACATAGACTGACGGGAACAGAGACTGACAGCAACACAGACGGCCAGAAAACAGAGACTAACAGCAAAACAGACTAACAGGAACAGAGACTGACAGAAACACAGACTGAAATAAATACAGACTGACGGAAACAGATTCGGACAGGAACACAGACTGACAGGTGCATTGACTGACAGGAACACTGACTGACAGGAGCACAGGCTGACAGAAACACAGACTGACTGGACATAGACTTACAGAAACACAGACTGACAGGAACACAGACTGACAGGAATACAGACATACAGAAACACAGACTGACTGAAGCAAAGACTGACAGGAACACAGACTGACAGGAACACAGACTGTCAGGACACAGACTGACAGGAAAACTCATTGACAAGAACACAGACTGTCAGGAACACAGAACGACAGAAACAGAGTCGGACAGGAACACAGACTGACAGAAACACTGACCGAAGCACAGACTGACTAAACACAGACTGACAGAAAACAGAATCTGACAGCAAAAGAGTCTGACAGGAATACAGACTGACAGAAACACAGACCGACAGGAACACAGATTGACAATAACACTGACTGACAAGAATACAGTGTGACTGAAACACAGAATGACAGGAACACTGACAGAAACACAGACCGACAGGAACACAGATTGACAAGAACACAGACTGTCAGGAACACAGACTGACAGAAACACTGACCGAAACACAGACTGACTGGAACACAGTCTGACAGAAAACAGAATCTGACAGCAAAAGAGTCTGACAGGAATACAGACTGACAGAAACACAGACCGACAGGAACACAGATTGACAAGAACACTGACTGACAAGAATACAGTGTGACTGAAACACAGAATGACAGGAACACTGACTGACTGTAACACAGACTAACAGGAACACAGACTGACAGAAACACAGATTGACAGTAACACAGACTGACAGAAACACTGACTGACAGGAATACAGACTGACAGAAACACAGACCGACAGGAACACAGATTGACAAGAACACTGACTGACAAGAACACTGACTGACAGAAACGCAGAATGACAGGAACACAGACTGACAGAAACGCAGACTGACAGGAATACAGACTGACAGGAACATAGACTGACAGGGACATAGACTGACGAAAACATAGTGTGACAGGAACATAGACTGACGGTAAGCGTGACTGACAGGAACGCGGACAGACAGGAACACAGGCTGACTGAAACACAGACTGACAGGACATAGACTGACAGAAGCACATACTGACAGGAACATAGATTGACAGGAACACTGACTGACAGGAATACAGTGTGACTGAAACACTGACTGACATTAACACAGACTGACAGGTACACAGACGGACAGCAACACAGACTGTCAGGAACACAGGCTGACAGAAACACAGACTGACAGAATCACATACTGAACGAAACACAGTCTGACAGGAACACAGACTGACAGAAACATTGACAGAAAGAAACACAGACTGACAGGAGTACAGACTGACAGAAACAAAGACCGATAGGAACACAGACTGACAAGAACACTGACTGACAGAAAACAGAGACTGACAGCAAAACAGACTGACAGGAACACAGACTGACAGAAACACAGACTGACAGGAACACAGACTAACAGGGAGACAGACTGACAGGAACACTGACTGACTGAAACACTGGCTGACAGGAATACAGACTGACAGGAACACAGACTGACAGGAACATAAACTGACAGGAACATAGACTGACCAAAACATAGTCTGACAGGAACATAGACTGACGGTAACAGAGACTGACAGCAACACAGACGGCCAGAAAACAGAGACTAACAGCAAAACAGACTAACAGGAACACAGACTGACAGAAACACAGACTGAAATAAATACAGACTGACGGAAACAGATTCGGACAGGAACACAGACTGACAGGTGCATTGACTGACAGGAACACTGACTGACAGGAGCACAGACTGACAGGAATACAGACATACAGAAATACAGACTGACTGAAGCAAAGACTGACAGGAACACAGACTGACAGGAACACAGGCTGACTGGACATAGACTTACAGAAACACAGACTGACAGGAACACAGACTGACAGGAATACAGACATACAGAAACATAGACTGACTGAAGCAAAGACTGTCAGGAACACAGACTGACAGGAACACAGGCTGTCAGGACACAGACTCACAGGAAAACTCATTGACAAGAACACAGACTGTCAGGAACACAGAACGACAGAAACAGAGTCGGACAGGAACACAGATTGACAATAACACAGACTGACAAGAATACAGTGTGACTGAAACACAGAATGACAGGAACACTGACAGAAACACAGACCGACAGGAACACAGATTGACAAGAACACAGACTGTCAGGAACACAGACTGACAGAAACACTGACCGAAACACAGACTGACTGGAACACAGACTGACAGAAAACAGAATCTGACAGCAAAAGTGTCTGACAGGAATACAGACTGACAGAAACACAGACCGACAGGAACACAGATTGACAAGAACACTGACTGACAAGAATATAGTGTGACTGAAACACAGAATGACAGGAACACCGATTGACTGTAACACAGACTAACAGGAACACAGACTGACAGAAACACAGATTGACAGGAACACAGACTGACAGAAACACAGACTGACAGGAATACAGACTGACAGAAACACAGACCGACAGGAACACAGATTGACAAGAACACTGACTGACAAGTACACTGACTGACAGAAACGCAGAATGACAGGAACACAGGCTGACAGGGAGACAGACTGACAGGAACAATGACTGACAGAGAGACAGACTGACAGGAGCACTGACTGACTGAAACACTGGCAGACAGGAATACAGACTGACAGGAACACAGACTAACAGGGAGACAGACTGACAGGAACACTGACTGACTGAAACACTGGCTGACAGGAATACAGACTGACAGGAACACAGACTGACAGGAACATAAACTGACAGGAACATAGACTGACCAAAACATAGTCTGACAGGAACATAGACTGACGGTAACAGAGACTGACAGCAACACAGACGGCCAGAAAACAGAGACTAACAGCAAAACAGACTAACAGGAACACAGACTGACAGAAACACAGACTGAAATAAATACAGACTGACGGAAACAGATTCGGACAGGAACACAGACTGACAGGTGCATTGACTGACAGGAACACTGACTGACAGGAGCACAGACTGACAGGAATACAGACATACAGAAACACAGACTGACTGAAGCAAAGACTGACAGGAACACAGACTGACAGGAACACAGGCTTACTGGACATAGACTTACAGAAACACAGACTGACAGGAACACAGACTGACAGGCATACAGACATACAGAAACACAGACTGACTGAAGCAAAGACTGACAGGAATACAGACTGACAGGAACACAGACTGACAGGAACATAAACTGACAGGAACATAGACTGACCAAAACATAGTCTGACAGAAACATAGACTGACGGGAACAGAGACTGACAGCAACACAGACGGCCAGAAAACAGAGACTAACAGCAAAACAGACTAACAGGAACAGAGACTGACAGAAACACAGACTGAAATAAATACAGACTGACGGAAACAGATTCGGACAGGAACACAGACTGACAGGTGCATTGACTGACAGGAACACTGACTGACAGGAGCACAGGCTGACAGAAACACAGACTGACTGGACATAGACTTACAGAAACACAGACTGACAGGAACACAGACTGACAGGAATACAGACATACAGAAACACAGACTGACTGAAGCAAAGACTGACAGGAACACAGACTGACAGGAACACAGACTGTCAGGACACAGACTGACAGGAAAACTCATTGACAAGAACACAGACTGTCAGGAACACAGAACGACAGAAACAGAGTCGGACAGGAACACAGACTGACAGAAACACTGACCGAAGCACAGACTGACTAAACACAGACTGACAGAAAACAGAATCTGACAGCAAAAGAGTCTGACAGGAATACAGACTGACAGAAACACAGACCGACAGGAACACAGATTGACAATAACACTGACTGACAAGAATACAGTGTGACTGAAACACAGAATGACAGGAACACTGACAGAAACACAGACCGACAGGAACACAGATTGACAAGAACACAGACTGTCAGGAACACAGACTGACAGAAACACTGACCGAAACACAGACTGACTGGAACACAGTCTGACAGAAAACAGAATCTGACAGCAAAAGAGTCTGACAGGAATACAGACTGACAGAAACACAGACCGACAGGAACACAGATTGACAAGAACACTGACTGACAAGAATACAGTGTGACTGAAACACAGAATGACAGGAACACTGACTGACTGTAACACAGACTAACAGGAACACAGACTGACAGAAACACAGATTGACAGTAACACAGACTGACAGAAACACTGACTGACAGGAATACAGACTGACAGAAACACAGACCGACAGGAACACAGATTGACAAGAACACTGACTGACAAGAACACTGACTGACAGAAACGCAGAATGACAGGAACACAGACTGACAGAAACGCAGACTGACAGGAATACAGACTGACAGGAACATAGACTGACAGGGACATAGACTGACGAAAACATAGTGTGACAGGAACATAGACTGACGGTAAGCGTGACTGACAGGAACGCGGACAGACAGGAACACAGGCTGACTGAAACACAGACTGACAGGACATAGACTGACAGAAGCACATACTGACAGGAACATAGATTGACAGGAACACTGACTGACAGGAATACAGTGTGACTGAAACACTGACTGACATTAACACAGACTGACAGGTACACAGACGGACAGCAACACAGACTGTCAGGAACACAGGCTGACAGAAACACAGACTGACAGAATCACATACTGAACGAAACACAGTCTGACAGGAACACAGACTGACAGAAACATTGACAGAAAGAAACACAGACTGACAGGAGTACAGACTGACAGAAACAAAGACCGATAGGAACACAGACTGACAAGAACACTGACTGACAGAAAACAGAGACTGACAGCAAAACAGACTGACAGGAACACAGACTGACAGAAACACAGACTGACAGGAACACAGACTAACAGGGAGACAGACTGACAGGAACACTGACTGACTGAAACACTGGCTGACAGGAATACAGACTGACAGGAACACAGACTGACAGGAACATAAACTGACAGGAACATAGACTGACCAAAACATAGTCTGACAGGAACATAGACTGACGGTAACAGAGACTGACAGCAACACAGACGGCCAGAAAACAGAGACTAACAGCAAAACAGACTAACAGGAACACAGACTGACAGAAACACAGACTGAAATAAATACAGACTGACGGAAACAGATTCGGACAGGAACACAGACTGACAGGTGCATTGACTGACAGGAACACTGACTGACAGGAGCACAGACTGACAGGAATACAGACATACAGAAATACAGACTGACTGAAGCAAAGACTGACAGGAACACAGACTGACAGGAACACAGGCTGACTGGACATAGACTTACAGAAACACAGACTGACAGGAACACAGACTGACAGGAATACAGACATACAGAAACATAGACTGACTGAAGCAAAGACTGTCAGGAACACAGACTGACAGGAACACAGGCTGTCAGGACACAGACTCACAGGAAAACTCATTGACAAGAACACAGACTGTCAGGAACACAGAACGACAGAAACAGAGTCGGACAGGAACACAGATTGACAATAACACAGACTGACAAGAATACAGTGTGACTGAAACACAGAATGACAGGAACACTGACAGAAACACAGACCGACAGGAACACAGATTGACAAGAACACAGACTGTCAGGAACACAGACTGACAGAAACACTGACCGAAACACAGACTGACTGGAACACAGACTGACAGAAAACAGAATCTGACAGCAAAAGTGTCTGACAGGAATACAGACTGACAGAAACACAGACCGACAGGAACACAGATTGACAAGAACACTGACTGACAAGAATACAGTGTGACTGAAACACAGAATGACAGGAACACCGACTGACTGTAACACAGACTAACAGGAACACAGACTGACAGAAACACAGATTGACAGGAACACAGACTGACAGAAACACAGACTGACAGGAATACAGACTGACAGAAACACAGACCGACAGGAACACAGATTGACAAGAACACTGACTGACAAGTACACTGACTGACAGACACGCAGAATGACAGGAACACAGACTGACAGAAACACAGACTGACAGGAATACAGACTGACAGGAACATAGACTGACAGGAACATAGACTGACGAAAACATAGTGTGACAGGAACATAGACTGACGGTAAGCGTGACTGACAGGAATGCGGACAGACAGGAACACAGGCTGACTGAAACACAGACTGACAGGACATAGACTGACAGAAGCACATACTGACAGGAACATAGATTGACAGGAACACTGACTGACAGGAATACAGTGTGACTGAAACACTGACTGACATTAACACAGACTGACAGGTACACAGACGGACAGCAAAACAGACTGTCAGGAACACAGGCTGACAGAAACACAGACTGACAGAATCACATACTGAACGAAACACAGTCTGACAGGAACACAGACTGACAGAAACATTGACAGAAAGAAACACAGACTGACAGGAGTACAGACTGACAGAAACAAAGACCGATAGGAACACAGACTGACAAGAACACTGACTGACAGAAAACAGAGACTGACAGCAAAACAGACTGACAGGAACACAGACTGACAGGACATAGACTGACAGATGCACATACTGACAGGAACATAGATTGACAGGAACACTGACTGACAGGAATACAGTGTGACTGAAACACTGACTGACATTAACACAGACTGACAGGTACACAGACGGACAGCAACACAGACTGTCAGGAACACAGGCTGACAGAAACACAGACTGACAGAATCACATACTGAACGAAACACAGTCTGACAGGAACACAGACTGACAGAAACATTGACAGAAAGAAACACAGACTGACAGGAGTACAGACTGACAGAAACAAAGACCGATAGGAACACAGACTGACAAGAACACTGACTGACAGAAAACAGAGACTGACAGCAAAACAGACTGACAGGAACACAGACTGACAGAAACACAGACTGACAGGAACACAGACTAACAGGGAGACAGACTGACAGGAACACTGACTGACTGAAACACTGGCTGACAGGAATACAGACTGACAGGAACACAGACTGACAGGAACATAAACTGACAGGAACATAGACTGACCAAAACATAGTCTGACAGGAACATAGACTGACGGTAACAGAGACTGACAGCAACACAGACGGCCAGAAAACAGAGACTAACAGCAAAACAGACTAACAGGAACACAGACTGACAGAAACACAGACTGAAATAAATACAGACTGACGGAAACAGATTCGGACAGGAACACAGACTGACAGGTGCATTGACTGACAGGAACACTGACTGACAGGAGCACAGACTGACAGGAATACAGACATACAGAAATACAGACTGACTGAAGCAAAGACTGACAGGAACACAGACTGACAGGAACACAGGCTGACTGGACATAGACTTACAGAAACACAGACTGACAGGAACACAGACTGACAGGAATACAGACATACAGAAACATAGACTGACTGAAGCAAAGACTGTCAGGAACACAGACTGACAGGAACACAGGCTGTCAGGACACAGACTCACAGGAAAACTCATTGACAAGAACACAGACTGTCAGGAACACAGAACGACAGAAACAGAGTCGGACAGGAACACAGATTGACAATAACACAGACTGACAAGAATACAGTGTGACTGAAACACAGAATGACAGGAACACTGACAGAAACACAGACCGACAGGAACACAGATTGACAAGAACACAGACTGTCAGGAACACAGACTGACAGAAACACTGACCGAAACACAGACTGACTGGAACACAGACTGACAGAAAACAGAATCTGACAGCAAAAGTGTCTGACAGGAATACAGACTGACAGAAACACAGACCGACAGGAACACAGATTGACAAGAACACTGACTGACAAGAATACAGTGTGACTGAAACACAGAATGACAGGAACACCGACTGACTGTAACACAGACTAACAGGAACACAGACTGACAGAAACACAGATTGACAGGAACACAGACTGACAGAAACACAGACTGACAGGAATACAGACTGACAGAAACACAGACCGACAGGAACACAGATTGACAAGAACACTGACTGACAAGTACACTGACTGACAGACACGCAGAATGACAGGAACACAGACTGACAGAAACACAGACTGACAGGAATACAGACTGACAGGAACATAGACTGACAGGAACATAGACTGACGAAAACATAGTGTGACAGGAACATAGACTGACGGTAAGCGTGACTGACAGGAACGCGGACAGACAGGAACACAGGCTGACTGAAACACAGACTGACAGGACATAGACTGACAGATGCACATACTGACAGGAACATAGATTGACAGGAACACTGACTGACAGGAATACAGTGTGACTGAAACACTGACTGACATTAACACAGACTGACAGGTACACAGACGGACAGCAACACAGACTGACAAGAACACAGGCTGACAGAAACACAGACTGACAGAATCACATACTGAACGAAACACAGTCTGACAGGAACATAGACTGACAGAAACATTGACAGAAAGAAACACAGACTGACAGGAATACAGACTGACAGGTACATAGACTGACAGGAACATAGACTGACGAAAACATAGTGTGACAGGAACATAGACTGACGTTAACAGAGACTGACAGGAACACAGAATTACAGGAACATAGACTGACAGGAACATAGACTGACCGAAACATAGACGGACAGGAACACAGACTGACAGGAACATAGACTGACCAAAACACAGACTGACAGGAACACAGGCTGACAGGGAGACAGACTGACAGGAACAATGACTGACAGAGAGACAGACTGACAGGAGCACTGACTGACTGAAACACTGGCAGACAGGAATACAGACTGACAGGAACACAGACTAACAGGGAGACAGACTGACAGGAACACTGACTGACTGAAACACTGGCTGACAGGAATACAGACTGACAGGAACACAGACTGACAGGAACATAAACTGACAGGAACATAGACTGACCAAAACATAGTCTGACAGGAACATAGACTGGCGGTAACAGAGACTGACAGCAACACAGACGGCCAGAAAACAGAGACTAACAGCAAAACAGACTAACAGGAACACAGACTGACAGAAACACAGACTGAAATAAATACAGACTGACGGAAACAGATTCGGACAGGAACACAGACTGACAGGTGCATTGACTGACAGGAACACTGACTGACAGGAGCACAGACTGACAGGAATACAGACATACAGAAACACAGACTGACTGAAGCAAAGACTGACAGGAACACAGACTGACAGGAACACAGGCTTACTGGACATAGACTTACAGAAACACAGACTGACAGGAACACAGACTGACAGGCATACAGACATACAGAAACACAGACTGACTGAAGCAAAGACTGACAGGAATACAGACTGACAGGAACACAGACTGACAGGAACATAAACTGACAGGAACATAGACTGACCAAAACATAGTCTGACAGAAACATAGACTGACGGGAACAGAGACTGACAGCAACACAGACGGCCAGAAAACAGAGACCAACAGCAAAACAGACTAACAGGAACAGAGACTGACAGAAACACAGACTGAAATAAATACAGACTGACGGAAACAGATTCGGACAGGAACACAGACTGACAGGTGCATTGACTGACAGGAACACTGACTGACAGGAGCACAGGCTGACAGAAACACAGACTGACTGGACATAGACTTACAGAAACACAGACTGACAGGAACACAGACTGACAGGAATACAGACATACAGAAACACAGACTGACTGAAGCAAAGACTGACAGGAACACAGACTGACAGGAACACAGACTGTCAGGACACAGACTGACAGGAAAACTCATTGACAAGAACACAGACTGTCAGGAACACAGAACGACAGAAACAGAGTCGGACAGGAACACAGACTGACAGAAACACTGACCGAAGCACAGACTGACTAAACACAGACTGACAGAAAACAGAATCTGACAGCAAAAGAGTCTGACAGGAATACAGACTGACAGAAACACAGACCGACAGGAACACAGATTGACAATAACACTGACTGACAAGAATACAGTGTGACTGAAACACAGAATGACAGGAACACTGACAGAAACACAGACCGACAGGAACACAGATTGACAAGAACACAGACTGTCAGGAACACAGACTGACAGAAACACTGACCGAAACACAGACTGACTGGAACACAGTCTGACAGAAAACAGAATCTGACAGCAAAAGAGTCTGACAGGAATACAGACTGACAGAAACACAGACCGACAGGAACACAGATTGACAAGAACACTGACTGACAAGAATACAGTGTGACTGAAACACAGAATGACAGGAACACTGACTGACTGTAACACAGACTAACAGGAACACAGACTGACAGAAACACAGATTGACAGTAACACAGACTGACAGAAACACTGACTGACAGGAATACAGACTGACAGAAACACAGACCGACAGGAACACAGATTGACAAGAACACTGACTGACAAGAACACTGACTGACAGAAACGCAGAATGACAGGAACACAGACTGACAGAAACGCAGACTGACAGGAATACAGACTGACAGGAACATAGACTGACAGGGACATAGACTGACGAAAACATAGTGTGACAGGAACATAGACTGACGGTAAGCGTGACTGACAGGAACGCGGACAGACAGGAACACAGGCTGACTGAAACACAGACTGACAGGACATAGACTGACAGAAGCACATACTGACAGGAACATAGATTGACAGGAACACTGACTGACAGGAATACAGTGTGACTGAAACACTGACTGACATTAACACAGACTGACAGGTACACAGACGGACAGCAACACAGACTGTCAGGAACACAGGCTGACAGAAACACAGACTGACAGAATCACATACTGAACGAAACACAGTCTGACAGGAACACAGACTGACAGAAACATTGACAGAAAGAAACACAGACTGACAGGAGTACAGACTGACAGAAACAAAGACCGATAGGAACACAGACTGACAAGAACACTGACTGACAGAAAACAGAGACTGACAGCAAAACAGACTGACAGGAACACAGACTGACAGAAACACAGACTGAAAGAAACACAGACTGACAGAAATACAGACTGACAGAAACACAGACCGACAGTAACACAGATTGACAAGAACACTGACTGACAAGAATACAGAATAACAGAAACGCAGAATGACAGGAACACAGACTGACAGAAACACAGACTGACAGGAATACAGACTGACAGGAACATAGACTGACAGGAACATAGACTGACAGGAACACAGACTGTCAGGACACAGACTGACAGGAAAACTCATTGACAAGAACACAGACTGTCAGGAACACAGAACGACAGAAACAGAGTCGGACAGGAACACAGACTGACAGAAACACTGACCGAAACACAGACTGACTAAACACAGACTGACAGAAAACAGAATCTGACAGCAAAAGAGTCTGACAGGAATACAGACTGACAGAAACACAGACCGACAGGAACACAGATTGAAAATAACACTGACTGACAAGAATACAGTGTGACTGAAACACAGAATGACAGGAACACTGACAGAAACACAGACCGACAGGAACACAGATTGACAAGAACACAGACTGTCAGGAACACAGACTGACAGAAACACTGACCGAAACACAGACTGACTGGAACACAGACTGACAGAAAATAGAATCTGACAGCAAAAGAGTCTGACAGGAATACAGACTGACAGAATCACAGACCGACAGGAACACAGATTGACAGGAACATAGACTGACCGAAACACAGACTGACAGGAACACAGGCTGACAGGGAGACAGACTGACAGGAACAATGACTGACAGAGAGACAGACTGA
The DNA here is from genome assembly GCF_036365525.1 of Heterodontus francisci. Lineage (NCBI taxonomy): Eukaryota > Metazoa > Chordata > Chondrichthyes > Heterodontiformes > Heterodontidae > Heterodontus > Heterodontus francisci. Next base: position 20,825,146 of record NC_090395.1, read on the forward strand.
CAGGAACACTGACTGACTGAAACACTGGCAGACAGGAATACAGACTGACAGGAACACAGACTAACAGGGAGACAGACTGACAGGAACACTGACTGACTGAAACACTGGCTGACAGGAATACAGACTGACAGGAACACAGACTGACAGGAACATAAACTGACAGGAACATAGACTGACCAAAACATAGTCTGACAGAAACATAGACTGACGGGAACAGAGACTGACAGCAACACAGACGGCCAGAAAACAGAGACTAACAGCAAAACAGACTAACAGGAACAGAGACTGACAGAAACACAGACTGAAATAAATACAGACTGACGGAAACAGATTCGGACAGGAACACAGACTGACAGGTGCATTGACTGACAGGAACACTGACTGACAGGAGCACAGGCTGACAGAAACACAGACTGACTGGACATAGACTTACAGAAACACAGACTGACAGGAACACAGACTGACAGGAATACAGACATACAGAAACACAGACTGACTGAAGCAAAGACTGACAGGAACACAGACTGACAGGAACACAGACTGTCAGGACACAGACTGACAGGAAAACTCATTGACAAGAACACAGACTGTCAGGAACACAGAACGACAGAAACAGAGTCGGACAGGAACACAGACTGACAAAAACACTGACCGAAGCACAGACTGACTAAACACAGACTGACAGAAAACAGAATCTGACAGCAAAAGAGTCTGACAGGAATACAGACTGACAGAAACACAGACCGACAGGAACACAGATTGACAATAACACTGACTGACAAGAATACAGTGTGACTGAAACACAGAATGACAGGAACACTGACAGAAACACAGACCGACAGGAACACAGATTGACAAGAACACAGACTGTCAGGAACACAGACTGACAGAAACACTGACCGAAACACAGACTGACTGGAACACAGACTGACAGAAAACAGAATCTGACAGCAAAAGAGTCTGACAGGAATACAGACTGACAGAAACACATACCGACAGGAACACAGATTGACAAGAACACTGACTGACAAGAATACAGTGTGACTGAAACACAGAATGACAGGAACACTGACTGACTGTAACACAGACTAACAGGAACACAGACTGACAGAAACACAGATTGACAGTAACACAGACTGACAGAAACACAGACTGACAGGAATACAGACTGACAGAAACACAGACCGACAGGAACACAGATTGACAAGAACACTGACTGACAAGAACACTGAATGACAGAAACGCAGAATGACAGGAACACAGACTGACAGAAACGCAGACTGACAGGAATACAGACTGACAGGAACATAGACTGACAGGGACATAGACTGACGAAAACATAGTGTGACAGGAACATAGACTGAAAGTAAGCGTGACTGACAGGAACGCGGACTGGCAGGAACACAGGCTGACTGAAACACAGACAGACAGGACATAGACTGACAGAAGCACATACTGACAGGAACATAGATTGACAGGAACACTGACTGACAGGAATACAGTGTGACTGAAACACTGACTGACATTAACACAGACTGACAGGTACACAGACGGACAGCAACACAGACTGTCAGGAACACAGGCTGACAGAAACACAGACTGACAGAATCACATACTGAATGAAACACAGTCTGACAGGAACACAGACTGACAGAAACATTGACAGAAAGAAACACAGACTGACAGGAGTACAGACTGACAGAAACAAAGACCGATAGGAACACAGACTGACAAGAACACTGACTGACAGAAAACAGAGACTGACAGCAAAACAGACTGACAGGAACACAGACTGACAGAAACACAGACTGAAAGAAACACAGACTGACAGAAATACAGACTGACAGAAACACAGACCGACAGTAACACAGATTGACAAGAACACTGACTGACAAGAATACAGAATGACAGAAACGCAGAATGACAGGAACACAGACTGACAGAAACACAGACTGACAGGAATACAGACTGACAGGAACATAGACTGACAGGAACATAGACTGACAGGAACACAGACTGTCAGGACACAGACTGACAGGAAAACTCATTGACAAGAACACAGACTGTCAGGAACACAGAACGACAGAAACAGAGTCGGACAGGAACACAGACTGACAGAAACACTGACTGAAACACAGACTGACTAAACACAGACTGACAGAAAACAGAATCTGACAGCAAAAGAGTCTGACAGGAATACAGACTGACAGAAACACAGACCGACAGGAACACAGATTGAAAATAACAGTGACTGACAAGAATACAGTGTGACTGAAACACAGAATGACAGGAACACTGACAGAAACACAGACCGACAGGAACACAGATTGACAAGAACACAGACTGTCAGGAACACAGACTGACAGAAACACTGACCGAAACACAGACTGACTGGAACACAGACTGACAGAAAACAGAATCTGACAGCAAAAGAGTCTGACAGGAATACAGACTGACAGAATCACAGACCGACAGGAACACAGATTGACAGGAACATAGACTGACCGAAACACAGACTGACAGGAACACAGGCTGACAGGGAGACAGACTGACAGGAACAATGACTGACAGAGAGACAGACTGACAGGAACACTGACTGACTGAAACACTGGCAGACAGGAATACAGACTGACAGGAACACAGACTAACAGGGAGGCAGACTGACAGGAACACTGACTGACTGAAACACTGGCTGACAGGAATACAGACTGACAGGAACACAGACTGACAGGAACATAAACTGACAGGAACATAGACTGACCAAAACATAGTCTGACAGAAACATAGACTGACGGGAACAGAGACTGACAGCAACACAGACGGCCAGAAAACAGAGACTAACAGCAAAACAGACTAACAGGAACAGAGACTGACAGAAACACAGACTGAAATAAATACAGACTGACGGAAACAGATTCGGACAGGAACACAGACTGACAGGTGCATTGACTGACAGGAACACTGACTGACAGGAGCACAGGCTGACAGAAACACAGACTGACTGGACATAGACTTACAGAAACACAGACTGACAGGAACACAGACTGACAGGAATACAGACATACAGAAACACAGACTGACTGAAGCAAAGACTGACAGGAACAGAGACTGACAGGAACACAGACTGTCAGGACACAGACTGACAGGAAAACTCATTGACAAGAACACAGACTGTCAGGAACACAGAACAACAGAAACAGAGTCGGACAGGAACACAGACTGACAGAAACACTGACCGAAGCACAGACTGACTAAACACAGACTGACAGAAAACAGAATCTGACAGCAAAAGAGTCTGACAGGAATACAGACTGACAGAAACACAGACCGACAGGAACACAGATTGACAATAACACTGACTGACAAGAATACAGTGTGACTGAAACACAGAATGACAGGAACACTGACAGAAACACAGACCGACAGGAACACAGATTGACAAGAACACAGACTGTCAGGAACACAGACTGACAGAAACAATGACCGAAACACAGACTGACTGGAACACAGACTGACAGAAAACAGAATCTGACAGCAAAAGAGTCTGACAGGAATACAGACTGACAGAAATACATACCGACAGGAACACAGATTGACAAGAACACTGACTGACAAGAATACAGTGTGACTGAAACACAGAATGACAGGAACACTGACTGAATGTAACACAGACTAACAGGAACACAGACTGACAGAAACACAGATTGACAGTAACACAGACTGACAGAAACACAGACTGACAGGAATACAGACTGACAGAAACACAGACCGACAGGAACACAGATTAACAAGAACACTGACTGACAAGAACACTGAATGACAGAAACGCAGAATGACAGGAACACAGACTGACAGAAACGCAGACTGACAGGAATACAGACTGACAGGAACATAGACTGACAGGGACATAGACTGACGAAAACATAGTGTGACAGGAACATAGACTGAAGGTAAGCGTGACTGACAGGAACGCGGACAGACAGGAACACAGGCTGACTGAAACACAGACTGACAGGACATAGACTGACAGAAGCACATACTGACAGGAACATAGATTGACAGGAACACTGACTGACAGGAATACAGTGTGACTGAAACACTGACTGACATTAACACAGACTGACAGGTACACAGACGGACAGCAACACAGACTGTCAGGAACACAGGCTGACAGAAACACAGACTGACAGAATCACATACTGAACGAAACACAGTCTGACAGGAACACAGACTGACAGAAACATTGACAGAAAGAAACACAGACTGACAGGAGTACAGACTGACAGAAACAAAGACCGATAGGAACACAGACTGACAAGAACACTGACTGACAGAAAACAGAGACTGACAGCAAAACAGACTGACAGGAACACAGACTGACAGAAACACAGACTGAAAGAAACACAGACTGACAGAAATACAGACTGACAGAAACACAGACCGACAGTAACACAGATTGACAAGAACACTGACTGACAAGAATACAGAATGACAGAAACGCAGAATGACAGGAACACAGACTGACAGAAACAGAGACTGACAGGAATACAGACTGACAGGAACATAGACCGACAGGAACATAGACTGACAGGAACACAGACTGTCAGGACACAGACTGACAGGAAAACTCATTGACAAGAACACAGACTGTCAGGAACACAGAACGACAGAAACAGAGTCGGACAGGAACACAGACTGACAGAAACACTGACCGAAACACAGACTGACTAAACACAGACTGACAGAAAACAGAATCTGACAGCAAAAGAGTCTGACAGGAATACAGAATGACAGAAACACAGACCGACAGGAACACAGATTGAAAATAACACTGACTGACAAGAATACAGTGTGACTGAAACACAGAATGACAGGAACACTGACAGAAACACAGACCGACAGGAACACAGATTGACAAGAACACAGACTGTCAGGAACACAGACTGACAGAAACACTGACCGAAACACAGACTGACTGGAACACAGACTGACAGAAAACAGAATCTGACAGCAAAAGAGTCTGACAGGAATACAGACTGACAGAATCACAGACCGACAGGAACACAGATTGACAAGAACACTGACTGACAGAAACACAGACCGACAGGAACACAGATTGACAAGAACACTGACTGACAAGAACACTGACTGACAGAAACGCAGAATGACAGGAACACTGACTGACTGTAACACAGACTAACAGGAACACAGACTGACAGAAACACAGATTGACAGCAACACAGACTGACAGAAACACAGACTGACAGGAATACAGACTGACAGAAACACAGACCGACAGGAACACAGATTGACAAGAACACTGACTGACAAGAACACTGACTGACAGAAACACAGACTGACAGGAATACAGACCGACAGAAACACAGACCGACAGGAACACAGATTAACAAGAACACTGACTGACAAGAACACTGAATGACAGAAACGCAGAATGACAGGAACACAGACTGACAGAAACGCAGACTGACAGGAATACAGACTGACAGGAACATAGACTGACAGGGACATAGACTGACGAAAACATAGTGTGACAGGAACATAGACTGAAGGTAAGCGTGACTGACAGGAACGCGGACAGACAGGAACACAGGCTGACTGAAACACAGACTGACAGGACATAGACTGACAGAAGCACATACTGACAGGAACATAGATTGACAGGAACACTGACTGACAGGAATACAGTGTGACTGAAACACTGACTGACATTAACACAGACTGACAGGTACACAGACGGACAGCAACACAGACTGTCAGGAACACAGGCTGACAGAAACACAGACTGACAGAATCACATACTGAACGAAACACAGTCTGACAGGAACACAGACTGACAGAAACATTGACAGAAAGAAACACAGACTGACAGGAGTACAGACTGACAGAAACAAAGACCGATAGGAACACAGACTGACAAGAACATTGACTGACAGAAAACAGAGACTGACAGCAAAACAGACTGACAGGAACACAGACTGACAGAAACACAGACTGAAAGAAACACAGACTGACAGAAATACAGACTGACAGAAACACAGACCGACAGTAACACAGATTGACAAGAACACTGACTGACAAGAATACAGAATGACAGAAACGCAGAATGACAGGAACACAGACTGACAGAAACAGAGACTGACAGGAATACAGACTGACAGGAACATAGACCGACAGGAACATAGACTGACAGGAACACAGACTGTCAGGACACAGACTGACAGGAAAACTCATTGACAAGAACACAGACTGTCAGGAACACAGAACGACAGAAACAGAGTCGGACAGGAACACAGACTGACAGAAACACTGACCGAAACACAGACTGACTAAACACAGACTGACAGAAAACAGAATCTGACAGCAAAAGAGTCTGACAGGAATACAGAATGACAGAAACACAGACCGACAGGAACACAGATTGAAAATAACACTGACAGACAGGAACACAGGCTGACTGAAACACAGACTGACAGGACATAGACTGACAGAAGCACATACTGACAGGAACATAGATTGACAGGAACACTGACTGACAGGAATACAGTGTGACTGAAACACTGACTGACATTAACACAGACTGACAGGTACACAGACGGACAGCAACACAGACTGTCAGGAACACAGGCTGACAGAAACACAGACTGACAGAATCACATACTGAACGAAACACAGTCTGACAGGAACACAGACTGACAGAAACATTGACAGAAAGAAACACAGACTGACAGGAGTACAGACTGACAGAAACAAAGACCGATAGGAACACAGACTGACAAGAACACTGACTGACAGAAAACAGAGACTGACAGCAAAACAGACTGACAGGAACACAGACTGACAGAAACACAGACTGAAAGAAACACAGACTGACAGAAATACAGACTGACAGAAACACAGACCGACAGTAACACAGATTGACAAGAACACTGACTGACAAGAATACAGAATGACAGAAACGCAGAATGACAGGAACACAGACTGACAGAAACAGAGACTGACAGGAATACAGACTGACAGGAACATAGACCGACAGGAACATAGACTGACAGGAACACAGACTGTCAGGACACAGACTGACAGGAAAACTCATTGACAAGAACACAGACTGTCAGGAACACAGAACGACAGAAACAGAGTCGGACAGGAACACAGACTGACAGAAACACTGACCGAAACACAGACTGACTAAACACAGACTGACAGAAAACAGAATCTGACAGCAAAAGAGTCTGACAGGAATACAGAATGACAGAAACACAGACCGACAGGAACACAGATTGAAAATAACACTGACTGACAAGAATACAGTGTGACTGAAACACAGAATGACAGGAACACTGACAGAAACACAGACCGACAGGAACACAGATTGACAAGAACACAGACTGTCAGGAACACAGACTGACAGAAACACTGACCGAAACACAGACTGACTGGAACACAGACTGACAGAAAACAGAATCTGACAGCAAAAGAGTCTGACAGGAATACAGACTGACAGAATCACAGACCGACAGGAACACAGATTGACAAGAACACTGACTGACAGAAACACAGACCGACAGGAACACAGATTGACAAGAACACTGACTGACAAGAACACTGACTGACAGAAACGCAGAATGACAGGAACACTGACTGACTGTAACACAGACTAACAGGAACACAGACTGACAGAAACACAGATTGACAGCAACACAGACTGACAGAAACACAGACTGACAGGAATACAGACTGACAGAAACACAGACCGACAGGAACACAGATTGACAAGAACACTGACTGACAAGAACACTGACTGACAGAAACACAGACTGACAGGAATACAGACTGACAGGAACATAGACTGACAGGGACATAGACTGACGAAAACATAGTGTGACAGGAACATAGACTGACGGTAAGCGTGACTGACAGGAACGCGGACAGACAGGAACACAGGCTGACTGAAACAAAGACTGACAGGACATAGACTGACAGAAGCACATACTGACAGGAACATAGATTGACAGGAACACTGACTGACAGGAATACAGTGTGACTGAAACACTGACTGACATTAACACAGACTGACAGGTACACAGACGGACAACAACACAGACTGTCAGGAACACAGGCTGACAGAAACACAGACTGACAGAATCACATACTGAACGAAACACAGTCTGACAGGAACACAGACTGACAGAAACATTGACAGAAAGAAACACAGACTGACAGGAGTACAGACTGACAGAAACAAAGACCGATAGGAACACAGACTGACAAGAACACTGACTGACAGAAAACAGAGACTGACAGCAAAACAGACTGACAGGAACACAGACTGACAGTAACACAGACTGAAAGAAACACAGACAGACAGAAATACAGACTGACAGAAACACAGAACGACAGTAACACAGATTGACAAGAACACTGACTGACAAGAATACAGACTGACAGAAAAGCAGAATGACAGGAACACAGACTGACAGAAACACAGACTGACAGGAATACAGACTGACAGGAACATAGACTGACAGGAACATAGACTGACAGGAACACAGACTGTCAGGACACAGACTGACAGGAAAACTCATTGACAAGAACACAGACTGTCAGGAACACAGAACGACAGAAACAGAGTCGGACAGGAACACAGACTGACAGAAACACTGACCGAAACACAGACTGACTAAACACAGACTGACAGAAAACAGAATCTGACAGCAAAAGAGTCTGACAGGAATACAGACTGACAGAAACACAGACCGACAGGAACACAGATTGACAATAACACTGACTGACAAGAATACAGTGTGACTGAAACACAGAATGACAGGAACACTGACAGAAACACAGACCGACAGGAACACAGATTGACAAGAACACAGACTGTCAGGAACACAGACTGACAGAAACACTGACCGAAACACAGACTGACTGGAACACAGACTGACAGAAAACAGAATCTGACAGCAAAAGAGTCTGACAGGAATACAGACTGACAGAAACACAGACCGACAGGAACACAGATTGACAAGAACACTGACTGACAAGAATACAGTGTGACTGAAACACAGAATGACAGGAACACTGACTGACTGTAACACAGACTAACAGGAACACAGACTGACAGAAACACAGATTGACAGTAACACAGACTGACAGAAACACAGACTGACAGGAATACAGACTGACAGAAACACAGACCGACAGGAGCACAGATTGACAAGAACACTGATTGACAAGAACACTGACTGACAGAAACGCAGAATGACAGGAACACAGACTGACAGAAACACAGACTGACAGGAATACAGACTGACAGGAACATAGACTGACAGGGACATAGACTGACGAAAACATAGTGTGACAGGAACATAGACTGACGGTAAGCGTGACTGACAGGAATGCGGACAGACAGGAACACAGGCTGACTGAAACACAGACTGACAGGACATAGACTGACAGAAGCACATACTGACAGGAACATAGATTGACAGGAACACTGACTGACAGGAATACAGTGTGACTGAAACACTGACTGACATTAACACAGACTGACAGGTACACAGACGGACAGCAAAACAGACTGTCAGGAACACAGGCTGACAGAAACACAGACTGACAGAATCACATACTGAACGAAACACAGTCTGACAGGAACACAGACTGACAGAAACATTGACAGAAAGAAACACAGACTGACAGGAGTACAGACTGACAGAAACAAAGACCGATAGGAACACAGACTGACAAGAACACTGACTGACAGAAAACAGAGACTGACAGCAAAACAGACTGACAGGAACACAGACTGACAGAAACACAGACTGAAAGAAACACAGACTGACAGAAATACAGACTGACAGAAACACAGACCGACAGTAACACAGATTGACAAGAACACTGACTGACAAGAATACAGACTGACAGGAACATAGACTGACAGGAACATAGACTGACGAAAACATAGTGTGACAGGTACATAGACTGACGGTATGCGTGACTGACAGGAACGCGGACAGACAGGAACACAGGCTGACTGAAAAACAGACTGACAGGACATAGACTGACAGAAGCACATACTGACAGGAACATAGATTGACAGGAACACTGACTGACAGGAATACAGTGTGACTGAAACACTGACTGACATTAACACAGACTGACAGGTACACAGACGGACAGCAACACAGACTGACAGGAACACAGGCTGACAGAAACACAGACTGACAGAATCACATACTGACAGGCGTACAGACTGACAGAAACAAAGACCGATAGGAACATAGACTGACGAAAACATAGTGTGACAGGAACATAGACTGACGGTAAGCGTGACTGACAGGAACGCAGACAGACCAGAACACAGGCTGACTGAAACACAGACTGACAGGACATAGACTGACAGAAACACTGACTGACAGGAACATAGACTGGCAGGAACACTGACTGACAGGAATACAGTGTGATTGATACACAGAATGACAGGAGCTCTGACTGACTGCAACACAGACTGACAGAAACACAGACTGACAGAAACACACATTGACAGGACACTGACTGACAGAAACACAGACTAACAGAAACACAGACTGACAGGAACACAGATTGACAGGACACTGACTGACAGAAACACAGACTGCCAGGAACACAGACTGAAAGAAACACAGACTGAAAGGAATACAGACGGACAGAAACACAGACTGACAGGAACACAGGCTGACAGGAATACAGACTGACAGGAACACAGATATGCGTGGAAAGTTCTTTCCGCAGAGGGTGGTGGGTGCCTGGAACACGTTGCCAGCGGAGGTGGTAGATGCGGGCATGATGGCGTCTTTTAAGATGTATCTAGACAGATACATGAATGGGCAGGAAGAAACGAGATACAGAACCTTAGAAAATAGGCGACATGTATAGATAGAGGATCTGGATTGGCGCAGGCTTGGTGGGCCGAAGGGCATGTTCCTGTGCTGTAATTATCTTTGTTCATTGTTCTTTGTTCAGACTGACAGGAACACGGACAGACAGAAACACAGACTGACGAATACAGACTGACAGGAACATAGACTGACTGGAACATAGACTGCCCAAAACATAGTGTGACAGGAACATAGAATAACGTTAACAGTGACTGACAGGAACACAGAATTACAGGAACATAGATTGCAGGAACATAGACTGACCGAAACATAGACTTACATGAACACAGACTGACAGGAACACAGACTGACAGGAACATAGACTGGCAGGAACATCGACTGACCAAAACATCGTCTGACAGGAACATAGACTGATGGTAACAGTGACTGACAGGAACACAGAGACTGACAGCAAAACAGACTGACAGGAACACAGAGTGACAGAAACACAGACTGAAAGAAACACAGACTGACAGGAACACAGACTGACAGAAACATAGACAGACAGAAACACAGACTGACAGGAGTATAGAATGACAGAATCACTGACCGACAGGAACACAGACTGACAGAAAACAGAGACTGACAGCAAAACAGACTGACAGGAACACAGACTGACAGAAACACAGATTGACAAGAACACTGACTGACAAGAATACGGACTGTCAGAAATGCAGAATGACAGGAACACAGACTGACAGAAACACAGGCTGTCAGGAATACAGACTGACAGGAACACAGACTGACATGTACATAGACTGACGAAAACATAGTGTGACAGGAACTTAGACTGACGGTAACAGTGACTGACAGGAACGCGGACAGACAGGAAGACAGGCTGACTGAAACACAGGCTGACAGGACATAGACTGACAGAAACACAGACTGACAGGAACATAGACTGGCAGGAACACTGACTGACAGGAATACAGTGTGACTGAAACACAGAATAACAGGAACACTGACTGATGTAACACAGACTGTCAGGAACACAGACTGACAGAAACAGAGTCGGACAGGAACACAGACTGACAGAAACACTGACCGAAACAGAGACTGACTGGAACACAGACTGACAGAAAACAGAAACTGATAGCAAAAGAGACTGACAGCAATACAGACTGACAGAAACACAGACTGACAGGAACACTGACTGACTGGAACACAGGTTGACTGAAACACAGACTGACAGGAAGACAGACTGACAGGAACATCGACAGACCCAAACATAGACTTACAGGAACACAGAATGACAGGAACATAGACTGGTAGGAACATAGACTGACCAAAACATAGACTGATAGGAACACGGAATGACAGGAACATAGACTGACCGAAACATAGACTTACACGAACACGGACTGACAGAAACACAGACTGACAGGGACATATACTGACAGAAACACAGACTGACAGGAATACAGACTGACAGGAACACAGATATGCGTGGAAAGTTCTTTCCGCAGAGGGTGGTGTGTGCCTGGAATGCGTTGCCAGCAGAGGTGGTAGATGCGGGTACGATGGCGTTTTTTGAGATGTATCTAGACAGATACATGAATGGGCAGGAAGAAAAGAGATACCGAACCTTAGAAAATAGGCGACATGTTTAGATAGAGGATCTGGATTGGCGCAGGCTTGGTGGGCCGAAGGGCCTGTTCCTGTGCTGTAATTATCTTTGTTCTTTGTTCAGACTGACAGGAAGACAGACTGACAGGAACACGGACAGACAGAAACACAGACTGACGAATACAGACTGACAGGAACATAGATTGACTGGAACATAGACTTCCCAAAACAGAATGTGACAGGAACATAGACTGACGTTAACAGAGACGGACAGGAACACAGAATTACAGGAACATAGACTGACCGAAACATAGACTGACAGCAAAACAGACTGACAGGAACACAGGCTGACAGGACATAGACTGACAGAAACACAGACTGACATGAACATAGACTGGCAGGAACACTGACTGACAGGAATACAGTGTGACTGAAACACAGAATAACAGGAACACTGACTGATGTAACACAGACTGTCAGGAACACAGACTGACAGAAACAGAGTCGGACAGGAACACAGACTGACAGAAACACTGACCGAAACAGAGACTGACTGGAACACAGACTGACAGAAAACAGAAACTGATAGCAAAAGAGACTGACAGCAATACAGACTGACAGAAACACAGACTGACAGGAACACTGACTGACTGGAACACAGGTTGACTGAAACACAGACTGACAGGAAGACAGACTGACAGGAACATCGACAGACCCAAACATAGACTTACAGGAACACAGAATGACAGGAACATAGACTGGTAGGAACATAGACTGACCAAAACATAGACTGATAGGAACACGGAATGACAGGAACATAGACTGACCGAAACATAGACTTACACGAACACGGACTGACAGAAACACAGACTGACAGGGACATATACTGACAGAAACACAGACTGACAGGAATACAGACTGACAGGAACACAGATATGCGTGGAAAGTTCTTTCCGCAGAGGGTGGTGTGTGCCTGGAATGCGTTGCCAGCAGAGGTGGTAGATGCGGGCACGATGGCGTTTTTTGAGATGTATCTAGACAGATACATGAATGGGCAGGAAGAAAAGAGATACCGAACCTTAGAAAATAGGCGACATGTTTAGATAGAGGATCTGGATTGGCGCAGGCTTGGTGGGCCGAAGGGCCTGTTCCTGTGCTGTAATTATCTTTGTTCTTTGTTCAGACTGACAGGAAGACAGACTGACAGGAACACGGACAGACAGAAACACAGACTGACGAATACAGACTGACAGGAACATAGATTGACTGGAACATAGACTTCCCAAAACAGAATGTGACAGGAACATAGACTGACGTTAACAGAGACGGACAGGAACACAGAATTACAGGAACATAGACTGACCGAAACATAGACTGACAGCAAAACAGACTGACAGGAACACAGACTGACAGATACACAGATTGACAAGAACACTGACTGACAAGAATACGGACTGTCAGAAATGCAGAATGACAGGAACACAGACTGACAGAAACACAGGCTGTCAGGAATACAGACTGACAGGAACACAGACTGACATGTACATAGACTGACGAAAACATAGTGTGACAGGAACTTAGACTGACGGTAACAGTGACTGACAGGAACGCGGACAGACAGGAAGACAGGCTGACTGAAACACAGGCTGACAGGACATAGACTGACAGAAACACAGACTGACAGGAACATAGATTGGCAGGAACACTGACTGACAGGAATACAGTGTGACTGAAACACAGAATGACAGGAACACTGACTGATGTAACACAGACTGTCAGGAACACAGACTGACAGAAACACTGACCGAAACAGAGACTGACTGGAACACAGACTGACAGAAAACAGAAACTGACAGCAAAAGAGACTGACAGCAATACAGACTGACAGAAACACAGACTGACAGGAACACTGACTGACTGGAACACAGGTTGACTGAAACACAGACTGACAGGAAGACAGACTGACAGGAACATCGACAGACCCAAACATAGACTTACAGGAACACAGAATGACAGGAACATAGACTGGTAGGAACATAGACTGACCAAAACATAGACTGATAGGAAAACGGAATGACAGGAACATAGACTGACCGAAACATAGACTTACACGAACACGGACTGACAGAAACACAGACTGACAGGGACATATACTGACAGAAACACAGACTGACAGGAATACAGACTGACAGGAACACAGATATGCGTGGAAAGTTCTTTCCGCAGAGGGTGGTGTGTGCCTGGAATGCGTTGCCAGCAGAGGTGGTAGATGCGGGCACGATGGCGTTTTTTGAGATGTATCTAGACAGATACATGAATGGGCAGGAAGAAAAGAGATACCGAACCTTAGAAAATAGGCGACATGTTTAGATAGAGGATCTGGATTGGCGCAGGCTTGGTGGGCCGAAGGGCCTGTTCCTGTGCTGTAATTATCTTTGTTCTTTGTTCAGAATGACAGGAAGACAGACTGACAGGAACACGGACAGACAGAAACACAGACTGACGAATACAGACTGACAGGAACATAGATTGACTGGAACATAGACTTCCCAAAACAGAGTGTGACAGGAACATAGACTGACGTTAACAGAGACGGACAGGAACACAGAATTACAGGAACATAGACTGACAGGAACATAGACTGACCGAAACATAGACGGACAGGAACACAGACTGACAGGAACATAGACTGACCGAAACACAGACTGACAGGAACACAGACTGACAGAAACACAGATTGGCAGGACACTGACTGACAGAAACACAGACTGACAGGAACACAGTCTGACAGGAACACAGGCTGACAGAAACACAGACTGACAGATTCACAGACTGAAAGAAACACAGACTGACAGGAATAGAGACAGACAGAAACACAGACTGACAGGAACACAGGCTGACAGGGAGACAGACTGACAGGAAAACTGACTGACAGAGAGACAGACTGACAGGAACACTGACTGACTGAAACACTGGCAGACAGGAATACAGACTGACAGGAACACAGACTAACAGGGAGACAGACTGACAGGAACACTGACTGACTGAAACACTGGCTGACAGGAATACAGACTGACAGGAACACAGACTGACAGGAACATAAACTGACAGAAACATAGACTGACCAAAACATAGTCTGACAGGAACATAGACTGACGGTAACAGAGACTGACAGCAACACAGACGGCCAGAAAACAGAGACTAACAGCAAAACAGACTAACAGGAACACAGACTGACAGAAACACAGACTGAAATAAATACAGACTGACGGAAACAGATTCGGACAGGAACACAGACTGACAGGTGCATTGACTGACAGGAACACTGACTGACAGGAGCACAGGCTGACAGAAACACAGACTGACTGGACATAGACTTACAGAAACACAGACTGACAGGAACACAGACTGACAGGAATACAGACATACAGAAACACAGACTGACTGAAGCAAAGACTGACAGGAACACAGACTGACAGGAACACAGAATGTCAGGACACAGACTGACAGGAAAACTCATTGACAAGAACACAGACTGTCAGGAACACAGAACGACAGAAACAGAGTCGGACAGGAACACAGACTGACAGAAACACTGACCGAAACACAGACTGACTAAACACAGACTGACAGAAAACAGAATCTGACAGCAAAAGAGTCTGACAGGAATACAGACTGACAGAAAGACAAACCGACAGGAACACAGATTGACAATAACACAGACTGACAAGAATACAGTGTGACTGAAACACAGAATGACAGGAACACTGACAGAAACACAGACCGACAGGAACACAGATTGACAAGAACACAGACTGTCAGGAACACAGACTGACAGAAACACTGACCGAAACAAAGACTGACTGGAACACAGACTGACAGAAAACAGAATCTGACAGCAAAAGAGTCTGACAGGAATACAGACTGACAGAAACACAGACCGACAGGAACACAGATTGACAAGAACACTGACTGACAAGAATACAGTGTGACTGAAACACAGAATGACAGGAACAATGACTGACTGTAACACAGACTAACAGGAACACAGACTGACAGGAATACAGACTGACAGAAACACAGACCAACAGGAACACAGATTGACAAGAACACTGACTGACAAGAACACTGACTGAGAGAAACGCAGAATGACAGGAACACAGACTGACAGAAACACAGACTGGCAGGAATACAGACTGACAGGAACATAGACTGACAGGAACATAGACTGACGAAAACATAGTGTGACAGGAACATAGACTGACGGTAAGCGTGACTGACAGGAACGCGGACAGACAGGAACTCAGGCTGACTGAAACACAGACTGACAGGACATAGACTGACAGATGCACATACTGACAGGAACATAGATTGACAGGAACACTGACTGACAGGAATACAGTGTGACTGAAACACTGACTGACATTAACACAGACTGACAGGTACATAGACGGACAGCAACACAGACTGACAGGAACACAGGCTGACAGAAACACAGACTGACAGAATCACATACTGAACGAAACACAGTCTGACAGGAACATAGACTGACAGAAACATTGACAGAAAGAAACACAGACTGACAGGAGTACAGACTGACAGAAACAAAGACCGACAGGAACACAGACTGACAAGAACACTGACTGACAGAAAACAGAGACTGACAGCAAAACAGACTGACAGGAACACAGACTGACAGAAACACAGACTGAAAGAAACACAGACTGACAGAAATACAGACTGACAGAAACACAGACCGACAGTAACACAGATTGACAAGAACACTGACTGACAAGAATACAGAATGACAGAAACGCAGAATGACAGGAACACAGATTGACAGAAACATAGACTGACAGGAATACAGACTGACAGGAACATAGACTGACAGGAACATAGACTGACGAAAACGTAGTGTGACAGGAACATCGACTGACGGTAAGCGTGACTGACAGGAACGCGGACAGACAGGATCACAGGCTGACTGAAACACAGACTGACAGGACATAGACTGACAGAAACACTGACTGACAGGAACATAGACTGGCAGGAACACTGACTGACAGGAATACAGTGTGATTGATTCACAGAATGACAGGAGCTCTGACTGACTGCAACACAGACTGACAGAAACACAGACTGACAGAAACACACATTGACAGGACACTGACTGACAGAAACACAGACTAACAGAAACACAGACTGACAGGAACACAGATTGACAGGACACTGACTGACAGAAACACAGACTGCCAGGAACACAGACTGAAAGAAACACAGACTGAAAGGAATACAGACGGACAGAAACACAGACTGACAGGAACACAGGCTGACAGGAATACAGACTGACAGGAACACAGATATGCGTGGAAAATTCTTTCCGCAGAGGGTGGTGGGTGCCTGGAACACGTTGCCAGCGGAGGTGGTAGATGCGGGCACGATGGCGTCTTTTAAGATGTATCTAGACAGATACATGAATGGGCAGGAAGAAACGAGATACAGAACCTTAGAAAATAGGCGACATGTATAGATAGAGGATCTGGATTGGCGCAGGCTTGGTGTGCCGAAGGGCATGTTCCTGTGCTGTAATTATCTTTGTTCTTTGTTCTTTGTTCAGACTGACAGGAAGGCAGACTGACAGGAACACGGACAGACAGAAACACAGACTGACGAATACAGACTGACAGGAATATAGACTGACTGGAACATAGACTGCCCAAAACATAGTGTGACAGGAACATCGACTGACGTTAACAGAGACTGACAGGAACACAGAATTACAGGAACATAGACTGACAGGAACATAGACTGACCGAAACATAGACGGACAGGAACACAGACTGACAGGAACATAGACTGACCGAAACACAGACTGACAGGAACACAGGCTGACAGGGAGACAGACTGACAGGAACAATGACTGACAGAGAGACAGACTGACAGGAACACTGACTGACTGAAACACTGGCAGACTGGAATACAGACTGACAGGAACACAGACTAACAGGGCGACAGACTGACAGGAACACTGACTGACTGAAACACTGGCTGACAGGAACACAGACTGACAGGAACACAGACTGACAGGAACATGAATTGACAGGAACATAGACTGACCAAAACATAGTCTGACAGGAACATAGACTGACGGTAACAGAGACTGACAGCAACACAGACGGCCAGAAAACAGAGACTAACAGCAAAACAGACTAACAGGAACACAGACTGACAGAAACACAGACTGAAATAAATACAGACTGACGGAAACAGATTCGGACAGGAACACAGACTGACAGGTGCATTGACTGACAGGAACACTGACTGACAGGAGCACAGGCTGACAGAAACACAGACTGACTGGACATAGACTTACAGAAACACAGACTGACAGGAACACAGACTGACAGGAATACAGACATACAGAAACACAGACTGACTGAAGCAAAGACTGATAGGAAAACAGACTGACAGGAACACAGACTGTCAGGACACAGACTGACAGGAAAACTCATTGACAAGAACACAGACTGTCAGGAACACAGAACGACAGAAACAGAGTCGGACAGGAACACAGACTGACAGAAACACTGACCGAAACACAGACTGACTAAACACAGACTGACAGAAAACAGAATCTGACAGCAAAAGAGTCTGACAGGAATACAGACTGACAGAAAGACAGACCGACGGGAACACAGATTGACAATAACACTGACTGACAAGAATACATTGTGACTGAAAAACAGAATGACAGGAACACTGACAGAAACACAGACCGACAGGAACACAGATTGACAAGAACACAGACTGTCAGGAACACAGACTGACAGGAACATAGACTGACGAAAACGTAGTGTGACAGGAACATCGACTGACGGTAAGCGTGACTGACAGGAACGCGGACAGACAGGAACACAGGCTGACTGAAACACAGACTGACAGGACATAGACTGACAGAAACACTGACTGACAGGACATAGACTGGCAGGAACACTGACTGACAGGAATACTGTGTGATTGATACACAGAATGACAGGAGCTCTGACTGACTGCAACACAGACTGACAGAAACACAGACTGACAGAAACACAGATTGACAGGACACTGACTGACAGAAACACAGACTAACAGAAACACAGACTGACAGGAAAACAGATTGACAAGAACACTGACTGACAAGAATACAGAATGACAGAAACGCAGAATGACAGGAACACAGACTGACAGAAACACAGACTGACAGGAACATAGACTGACCGAAACACAGACTGACAGGAACACAGGCTGACAGGGAGACAGACTGACAGGAACAATGACTGACAGAGAGACAGACTGACAGGAACACTGACTGACTGAAACACTGGCAGACTGGAATACAGACTGACAGGAACACAGACTAACAGGGAGACAGACTGACAGGAACACTGACTGACTGAAACACTGGCTGACAGGAATACAGACTGACAGGAACACAGACTGACAGGAACATAAATTGACAGGAACATAGACTGACCAAAACATAGTCTGACAGGAACATAGACTGACGGTAACAGAGACTGACAGCAACACAGACGGCCAGAAAACAGAGACTAACAGCAAAACAGACTAACAGGAACACAGACTGACAGAAACACAGACTGAAATAAATACAGACTGACGGAAACAGATTCGGACAGGAACACAGACTGACAGGTGCATTGACTGACAGGAACACTGACTGACAGGAGCACAGGCTGACAGAAACACAGACTGACTGGACATAGACTTACAGAAACACAGACTGACAGGAACACAGACTGACAGGAATACAGACATACAGAAACACAGACTGACTGAAGCAAAGACTGATAGGAAAACAGACTGACAGGAACACAGACTGTCAGGACACAGACTGACAGGAAAACTCATTGACAAGAACACAGACTGTCAGGAACACAGAACGACAGAAACAGAGTCGGACAGGAACACAGACTGACAGAAACACTGACCGAAACACAGACTGACTAAACACAGACTGACAGAAAACAGAATCTGACAGCAAAAGAGTCTGACAGGAATACAGACTGACAGAAAGACAGACCGACGGGAACACAGATTGACAATAACACTGACTGACAAGAATACAGTGTGACTGGAAAACAGAATGACAGGAACACTGACAGAAACACAGACCGACAGGAACACAGATTGACAAGAACACAGACTGTCAGGAACACAGACTGACAGGAACATAGACTGACGAAAACGTAGTGTGACAGGAACATCGACTGACGGTAAGCGTGACTGACAGGAACGCGGACAGACAGGAACACAGGCTGACTGAAACACAGACTGACAGGACATAGACTGACAGAAACACTGACTGACAGGACATAGACTGGCAGGAACACTGACTGACAGGAATACTGTGTGATTGATACACAGAATGACAGGAGCTCTGACTGACTGCAACACAGACTGACAGAAACACAGACTGACAGAAACACAGATTGACAGGACACTGACTGACAGAAACACAGATTAACAGAAACACAGACTGACAGGAAAACAGATTGACAGAAACACAGACTGACAGAAACACAGATTGACAGGACACTGACTGACAGAAACACAGACTAACAGAAACACAGACTGACAGGAAAACAGATTGACAGGACACTGACTGACAGAAACACAGACTGCCAGGAACACAGACTGAAAGAAACACAGACTGACCGAAACATAGACGGACAGGAACACAGACTGACAGGAACATAGACTGACCGAAACACAGACTGACAGGAACACAGACTGACAGAAACACAGATTGGCAGGACACTGACTGACAGAAACACTGACTGACAGATTCACAGACTGAAAGAAACACAAACTGACAGGAATAGAGACTGACAGAAACACAGACTGACAGGAACACAGGCTGACAGGGAGACAGAATGACAGGAACACTCACTGACAGCGAGACAGACTGACAGGAACACTGACTGACTGAAACACTGGCAGACAGGAATACAGACTGACAGGAACACAGACTAACAGGGAGACAGACTGACAGGAACACTGACTGACTGAAACACTGGCTGACAGGAATACAGACTGACAGGAACACAGACTGATCAAAACATAGTCTGACAGGAACATAGACTGACGGGAACAGAGACTGACAGCACCACAGACGGCCAGAAAACAGAGACTAACAGCAGTACAGACTAACAGGAACACAGACTGACAGAAACACAGACTGAAATAAATACAGACTGATGGAAACAGATTCGGACAGGAACACAGACTGACAGGTGCATTGACTGACAGGAACACTGACTGACAGGAGCACAGGCTGACAGAAACACAGACTGACTGGACATAGACTTACAGAAACACAGACTGACAGGAACACAGACTGACAGGAATACAGACATACAGAAACACAGACTGACTGAAGCAAAGACTGACAGGAACACAGACTGACAGGAACACAGACTGTCAGGACACAGACTGACAGGAAAACTCATTGACAAGAACACAGACGGTCAGGAACACAGAACGACAGAAACAGAGTCGGACAGGAACACAGACTGACAGAAACACTGACTGACAAGAATACAGTGTGACTGAAAAACAGAATGACAGGAACACTGACAGAAACACAGACCGACAGGAACACAGACTGTCAGGAACACAGACTGACAGAAACACTGACCGAAACACAGACTGACTGGAACACAGACTGACAGAAAACAGAATCTGACAGCAAAAGAGTCTGACAGGAATACAGACTGATAGAAACACAGACCGACAGGAACACAGATTGACAAGAACACTGACTGACAAGAATACAGTGTGACTGAAACAAAGAATGACAGGAACACTTACAGACTGGAACACAGACTAACAGGAACACACACTGACAGAAACACAGATTGACAGTGACACAGACTGACAGAAACACAGACTGACAGGAACACTGACTGTCAGGACACAGACTGACAGGAACACTCATTGACAAGAACACAGACTGTCCGGAACACAGAACGACAGAAACAGAGTCGGAGAGGAACAGAGACTGACAGAAACACTGACCGAAACACAGACTGACTGGAACACAGACTGACAGAAAACAGAATCTGACAGCAAAAGAGTCTGACAGGAATTCAGACTGACAGAAACAAAGACCGACAGGAACACAGATTGACAATAACACTGACTGACAAGAATACAGTGTGACTGAAACACAGATTGGCAGTAACACAGACTGACAGAAACACAGACTAACAGGAACACAGACTGACAGAAACACAGGTTGACAGTAACACAGATTGACAGAAACACAGACCGAAACACAGACTGACAGGAACACAGACTGACAGAAAACAGAATCTGACAGCAAAAGAGTCTGACAGGAATACAGAACGACAGAAACACAGACCGACAGGAACACAGATTGACAAGAACACAGACTGTCAGGAACACAGATGGACAGGAACACTGACCGAAACACAGACTGACTGGAACACAGACTGACAGAAAACAGAATCTGACAGCAAAAGAGTCTGACAGGAATACAGACTGACAGAAACACAGACCGACAGGAACACAGATTGACAAGAACACTGACTGACAAGAATACAGTGTGACTGAAACACAGATTGACAGTAACACAGACTGACAGAAACACAGACTGACAGGAACACTGGCTGTCAGGACACAGACTGACAGGAGCACTCATTGACAAGAACACAGACTGTCCGGAACACAGAACGACAGAAACAGAGTCGGAGAGGAACACAGACTGACAGAAACACTGACCGAAACACAGACTGACTGGAACACAGACTGACAGAAAACAGAATCTGACAGCAAAAGAGTCTGACAGGAATTCAGACTGACAGAAACACAGACCGACAGGAACACAGATTGACAATAACACTGACTGACAAGAATACAGTGTGATTGAAACACAGAATGACAGGAACACTGACAGACTGTAACACAGACTAACAGGAACACAGACTGACAATAACACTGACTGACAAGAATACAGTGTGACTGAAACACAGAATGACAGGAACACTGACAGACTGTAACACAGACTAACAGGAACACAGACTGACAGAAACACAGATTGACAGTAACACAGACTGACAGAAACACAGACTGACAGGAACACAGAAAGACAGGAACATAGGATGACAGGAACACTGACTGTCAGGACACAGACTGACAGGAACACTCATTGACAAGAACACAGACTGTCCGGAACACAGAACGACAGAAACAGAGTCGGAGAGGAACACAGACTGTCAGGAACACTGACCGAAACACAGACTGACTGGAACACAGACTGACAGAAAACAGAATCTGACAGCAAAAGAGTCTGACAGGAATACAGACTGACAGAAACACAGACCGACAGGAACACAGATTGACAAGAACACTGACTGACAAGAATACAGTGTGACTGAAACACAGAATGACAGGAACACTGACAGACTGTAACACAGACTAACAGGAACACAGATTGACAGAAACACAGATTGACAGTAACACAGACTGACAGAAACACAGACTGACAGGTACACAGAAAGACAGGAACATAGGATGACAGAAACACTGACTGACATAATCACAGACTGAAAGAAGCACAGACTGAAAGGAATACAGACTGACAGAAACACAGACTGACAGGAACACAGGCTGACAGGAATACAGACATCCAGGAACACAGACTGACAGGAAGACAGACTGACAGTAACATGGACTGACAGAAACACAGACTGACAGGAATACAGACTGACAGGAACATAGACTGACAGGAACATAGACTGTCCAAAACATAGTGTGACAGGAACATAGACTAACGTTAACAGTGACTGACAGGAACACAGAATTACAGGAACATAGATTGCAGGAACATAGACTTACCGAAACATAGACTGACAGGAACACAGACTGACAGGAACATAGACTGACCGAAACATAGACTTACATGAACACAGACTTACAGGAACACAGACTGACAGGAACATAGACTGGCAGGAACATCGACTGACCAAAACATCGTCTGACAGGAACATAGACTGATGGTAACAGTGACTGACAGGAACACAGAGACTGACAGTAAAACAGACTGACAGGAACACAGAGTGACAGAAACACAGACTGAAAGAAACACAGACTGACAGGAACACAGACTGACAGAAACATAGACAGACAGAAACACAGACTGACAGGAGAATAGAATGACAGAAACACAGACCGACAGGAACACAGACTGACAGAAAACAGAGACTGACAGCAAAACAGACTGACAGAAACACAGACTGACAAGAATACGGACTGTCAGAAATGCAGAATGACAGGAACACAGACTCACAGAAACACAGGCTGTCAGGAATACAGGCTGTCAGAAACACAGACTGACAGGAACACAGAAAGACAGGAACAGAGGATGACAGGAACACTGACTGTCAGGACACAGACTGACAGGAACACTCATTGACAAGAACACAGACTGTCCGGAACACAGAACGACAGAAACAGAGTCGGAGAGGAACACAGACTGTCAGGAACACTGACCGAAACACAGACTGACTGGAACACAGACTGACAGAAAACAGAATCTGACAGCAAAAGAGTCTGACAGGAATACAGACTGACAGAAACACAGACCGACAGGAACACAGATTGACAAGAACACTGACTGACAAGAATACAGTGTGACTGAAACACAGAATGACAGGAACACTGACAGACTGTAACACAGACTAACAGGAACACAGATTGACAGAAACACAGATTGACAGTAACACAGACTGACAGAAACACAGACTGACAGGTACACAGAAAGACAGGAACATAGGATGACAGAAACACTGACTGACATAATCACAGACTGAAAGAAGCACAGACTGAAAGGAATACAGACTGACAGAAACACAGACTGACTGGAACACAGACTGACAGAAAACAGAATCTGACAGCAAAAGAGTCTGACAGGAATACAGACTGACAGAAACACAGACCGACAGGAACACAGATTGACAAGAACACTGACTGACAAGAATACAGTGTGACTGAAACACAGAATGACAGGAACACTGACAGACTGTAACACAGACTAACAGGAACACAGATTGACAGAAACACAGATTGACAGTAACACAGACTGACAGAAACACAGACTGACAGGTACACAGAAAGACAGGAACATAGGATGACAAAAACACTGACTGACATAATCACAGACTGAAAGAAGCACAGACTGAAAGGAATACAGACTGACAGAAACACAGACTGACAGGAACACAGGCTGACAGGAATACAGACATCCAGGAACACAGACTGACAGGAAGACAGACTGACAGTAACATGGACTGACAGAAACACAGACTGACAGGAATACAGACTGACAGGAACATAGACTGACAGGAACATAGACTGTCCAAAACATAGTGTGACAGGAACATAGACTAACGTTAACAGTGACTGACAGGAACACAGAATTACAGGAACATAGATTGCAGGAACATAGACTGACCGAAACATAGACTGACAGGAACACAGACTGACAGGAACATAGACTGACCGAAACATAGACTTACATGAACACAGACTTACAGGAACACAGACTGACAGGAACATAGACTGGCAGGAACAACGACTGACCAAAACATCGTCTGACAGGAACATAGACTGATGGTAACAGTGACTGACAGGAACACAGAGACTGACAGTAAAACAGACTGACAGGAACACAGAGTGACAGAAACACAGACTGAAAGAAACACAGACTGACAGGAACACAGACTGACAGAAACATAGACAGACAGAAACACAGACTGACAGGAGAATAGAATGACAGAAACACAGACCGACAGGAACACAGACTGACAGAAAACAGAGACTGACAGCAAAACAGACTGACAGGAACACAGACTGACAGAAACGCAGACTGACAAGAATACGGACTGTCAGAAATGCAGAATGACAGGAACACAGACTCACAGAAACACAGGCTGTCAGGAATACAGACTGACAGGAACACAGGCTGACAGGGAGACAGACTGACAGGAACACTGACTGACAGAGAGACAGACTGACAGGAACACTGACTGACTGAAACACTGGCAGACAGGAATACAGACTGACAGGAACACAGACTAACAGGGAGACAGACTGACAGGAACACTGACTGACTGAAACACTGGCTGACAGGAATACAGACTGACAGGAACACAGACTGACCAAAACATAGTCTGACAGGAACATAGACTGACGGTAACAGAGACTGACAGCAACACAGACGGCCAGAAAACAGAGACTAACAGCAGAACAGACTAACAGGAACACAGACTGACAGAAACACAGACTGAAATAAATACAGACTGACGGAAACAGATTCGGACAGGAACACAGACTGACAGGTGCATTGACTGACAGGAACACTGACTGACAGGAGCACAGGCTGACAGAAACACAGACTGACTGGACATAGACTTACAGAATCACAGACTGACAGGAACACAGACTGACAGGAATACAGACATACAGAAACACAGTCTGACTGAAGCAAAGACTGACAGGAACACAAACTGACAGGAACACAGACTGTCAGGACACAGACTGACAGGAAAACTCATTGACAAGAACACAGACTGTCAGGAAAACAGAACGACAGAAACAGAGTCGGACAGGAACACAGACTGACAGAAACACTGACCGAAACACAGACTGACTAAACACAGACTGACAGAAAACAGAATCTGACAGCAAAAGAGTCTGACAGGAATACAGACTGACAGAAAGACAGACCGACAGGAACACAGATTGACAATAACACTGACTGACAAGAATACAGTGTGACTGAAACACAGAATGACAGGAACACTGACAGAAACACAGACCGACAGGAACACAGATTGAGAAGAACACAGACTGTCAGGAACACAGACTGACAGAAACACTGACCGAAACACAGAATGACTGGAACACAGACTGACAGAAAACAGAATCTGACAGCAAAAGAGTCTGACAGGAATACAGACTGACAGAAACACAGACCGACAGGAACACAGATTGACAAGAACACTGACTGACAAGAATACAGTGTGACTGTAACACAGACTAACAGGAACACACACTGACAGAAACTCAGATTGACAGTAACACAGACTGACAGAATCACAGACAGACAGGAACACTCATTGACAAGAACACAGACTGTCCGGAACACAGAACGACAGAAACAGAGTCGGAGAGGAACAGAGAATGACAGAAACACTGACCGAAACACAGACTGACTGGAACACAGACTGATAGAAAACAGAATCTGACAGCAAAAGAGTCTGACAGGAATTGAGACTGACAGAAACACAGACCGACAGGAACACAGATTGACAATAACACTGACTGACAAGAATACAGTGTGACTGAAACACAGAATGACAGGAACACTGACAGACTGTAACACAGACTAACAGGAACACAGACTGACAGAAACACAGATTGACAGTAACACAGACTGACAGAAACACAGACTGACAGGAACACTGACTGTCAGGACACAGACTGACAGGAACACTCATTGACAAGAACACAGACTCTCCGGAACACAGAACGACAGAAACAGAGTCGGAGAGGAACACAGACTGACAGAAACACTGACCGAAACACAGACTGACTGGAACAGAGACTGACAGAAAACAGAATCTGACAGCAAAAGAGTCTGACAGGAATTCAGACTGACAGAAACACAGACCGACAGGAACACAGATTGACAATAACACTGACTGACAAGAATACAGTGTGACTGAAACACAGAATGACAGGAACACTGACAGACTGTAACACAGACTAACAGGAACACAGACTGACAGAAACACAGACTGACAGTAACACAGACTGACAGAAACACAGACCGAAACACAGACTGACTGGAACACAGACTGACAGAAAACAGAATCTGACAGCAAAAGAGTCTGACAGGAATACAGAACGACAGAAACACAGACCGACAGGAACACAGATTGACAGGAACACAGACTGTCAGGAACACAGATGGACAGGAACACTGACCGAAACACAGACTGACTGGAACACAGACTGACAGGAACATAGACTGACAGGAACATAGACTGTCCAAAACATAGTGTGACAGGAACATAGACTAACGTTAACAGTGACTGACAGGAACACAGAATTACAGGAACATAGATTGCAGGAACATAGACTGACCGAAACATAGACTGACAGGAACACAGACTGACAGGAACATAGACTGACCGAAACATAGACTTACATGAACACAGACTGACAGGAACACAGACTGACAGGAACATAGACTGGCAGGAACATCGACTGACCAAAACATCGTCTGACAGGAACATAGACTGATGGTAACAGTGACTGACAGGAACACAGAGACTGACAGCAAAACAGACTGACAGGAACACAGAGTGACAGAAACACAGACTGAAAGAAACACAGACTGACAGGAACACAGACTGACAGAAACATAGACAGACAGAAACACAGACTGACAGGAGTATAGAATGACAGAAACACAGACCGACAGGAACACAGACTGACAGAAAACAGAGACTGACAGCAAAACAGACTGACA
This sequence comes from Heterodontus francisci, assembly GCF_036365525.1. Classification (NCBI taxonomy): domain Eukaryota; kingdom Metazoa; phylum Chordata; class Chondrichthyes; order Heterodontiformes; family Heterodontidae; genus Heterodontus; species Heterodontus francisci. The sequence continues at coordinate 20,854,264 of NC_090395.1, forward strand.
GAAACACAGACTGACAAGAATACGGACTGTCAGAAATGCAGAATGACAGGAACACAGACTCACAGAAACACAGGCTGTCAGGAATACAGACTGACAGGAACACAGACTGACAGGTACATAGACTGACGAAAACATAGTGTGACAGGAACTTAGACTGACGGTAACAGTGACTGACAGGAACGCGGACAGACAGGAAGACAGGCTGACTGAAACACAGGCTGACAGGACATAGACTGGCAGGAACACTGACTGACAGGTATACAGTGTGACTGAAACACAGAATGACAAGAACACTGACTGATGTAACACAGACTGTCAGGAACACAGACTGACAGAAACAGAGTCGGACAGGAACACAGACTGACAGAAACACTGACAGAAACAGAGACTGACTGGAACACAGACTGACAGAAAACAGAAACTGACAGCAAAAGAGACTGACAGCAATACTTACTGACAGAAACACAGACTGACAGGAACACTGACTGACAGGAACACAGGTTGACTGAAACACAGACTCACAGGAAGACAGACTGACAGGAACCTCGACTGACCAAAACATAGCCTTACAGGAACACAGAATGACAGGAACATAGACTGACAGGAACATAGACTGACCGAAACATAGACTGATAGGAACACGGAATGACAGGAACATAGACTGACCGAAACATTGACTTACAGGAACACGGACTGACAGAAACACAGACCGACAGGAACACAGATTGACAATAACACTGACTGACAAGAATACAGTGTGACTGAAACACAGAACGACAGGAACACTGACAGACTGTAACACAGGCTAACAGGAACACAGACTGACAGAAAACAGAATCTGACAGCAAAAGAGTCTGACAGGAATACAGACTGACAGAAACACAGACCGACAGGAACACAGATTGACAAGAACACAGACTGTCAGGAACACAGATGGACAGTAACACTGACCGAAACACAGACTGACTGGAACACAGACTGACAGAAAACAGCATCTGACAGCAAAAGAGTCTGACAGGAATACAGAATGACAGAAACACAGACCGACAGGAACACAGATTGACAAGAACACAGACTGTCAGGAACACAGATGAACAGGAACACTGACCGAAACACAGACTGACTGGAACACAGACTGACAGAAAACAGAATCTTACAGCAAAAGAGTCTGACAGGAATACAGACTGACAGAAACACAGACCGACAGGAACACAGATTGACAAGAACACTGACTGACAAGAATACAGTGTGACTGAAACACAGAATGACAGGAACACTGACAGACTGTAACACAGACTAACAGGAACACAGACTGACATAAACACAGATTGACAGTAACACAGACTGACAGAAACACAGACTGACAGGAACACAGAAAGACAGGAACATAGGATGACAGAAACACTGACAGACAGAATCACAGACTGAAAGAAGCACAGACTGAAAGGAATACAGACTGACAGAAACACAGACTGACAGGAACACAGGCTGACAGGATAACAGACATCCAGGAACACAGACTGACAGGAAGACAGACTGACAGTAACATGGACTGACAGAAACACAGACTGACAGGAATACAGACTAACAGGAACATAGACTGACAGGAACATAGACTGTCCAAAACATAGTGTGACAGGAACATAGACTAACGTTAACAGTGACTGACAGGAACACAGAATTACTGGAACATAGATTGCAGGAACATAGACTGACCGAAACATAGACTGACAGGAACACAGACTGACAGGAACATGGACTGACCGAAACATAGACTTACATGAACACAGACTGACAGGAGCACAGACTGACTGGAACATAGACTGGCAGGAACATCGACTGACCAAAACATCGTCTGACAGGAACATGGACTGATGGTAACAGTGACTGACAGGAACACAGAGACTGACAGCAAAACAGACTGACAGGAACACAGAGTGACAGAAGCACAGACTGAAAGAAACACAGACTGACAGGAACACAGACTGACAGAAACATAGACAGACAGAAACACAGACTGACAGGAGTATAGAATGACAGAAACACAGACCGACAGGAACACAGACTGACAGAAAACAGAGACTGACAGCAAAACAGACTGACAGGAACACAGACTGACAGAAACGCAGACTGACAAGAATACGGACAGACAGAAATGCAGAATGACAGGAACACAGACTCACAGAAACACAGGCTGTCAGGAATACAGACTGACAGGAACACAGACTGACAGGTACATAGACTGACGAAAACATAGTGTGACAGGAACTTAGACTGACGGTAACAGTGACTGACAGGAACGCGGACAGACAGGAAGACAGGCTGACTGAAACACAGGCTGACAGGACATAGACTGGCAGGAACACTGACTGACAGGTATACAGTGTGACTGAAACACAGAATGACAGGAACAGTGACTGATGTAACACAGACTGTCAGGAACACAGACTGACAGAAACAGAGTCGGACAGGAACACAGACTGACAGAAACACTGACAGGAACATAGACTGACAGGAACATAGACTGACAGAAACACAGACTGACAGGAATACAGACTGACAGGAACACAGATATGCGTGGAAAGTTCTTTCTGCAGATGGTGGTGTGTGCCTGGAACGCGTTGCCAGCGGAGGTGTTAGATGCGGGCACGATGGCGTCTTTTGAGATGTATCTAAACAGATACATGAATGGGCAGGAAGAAAAGAGATACAGAACCTTAGAAAATAGGCGACATGTTTAGATAGAGGATCTGGATTGGCGCAGGCTTGGTGGGACGAAGGGCCTGTTCCTGTGCTGTAATTATTTTTGTTCTTTGTTCAGACTGACAGGAAGACAGACTGACAGGAACACGGACTGACAGAAACACAGACTGACGAATACAGACTGACAGGAACATAGACTGACTGGAACATAGACTGCCCAAAACAGAGTGTGACAGGAACATAGACTGACGCTAACAGAGACTGACAGGAACACAGAATTACAGGAACATAGACTGACAGGAACATAGACTGACCGAAACATAGACGGACAGGAACACAGACTGACAGGAACATAGACTGACCAAAACACAGACTGACAGAAACACAGATTGGCAGGACACTGACTGACTGAAACACAGACTGACAGGAACACAGGCTGACAGAAACACAGACTGACAGATTCACAGACTGAAAGAAACACAGACTGACAGGAATACAGACTGACAGAAACACAGACTGACAGGAACACAGGCTGACAGAAACACAGTTTGACAGGACACTGACTGATAGAAACACAGACTGACAGGAAGACAGACTGAAAGGGAGACAGACTGACAGGAACACTGACTGACAGGGAGACAGACTGACAGGAACAATGACTGACAGAAACACTGGCTGACAGGAATACAGACTGACAGGAACACAGACTGACAGGAACATAAACTGACAGGAACATGTACTGACCAAAACATGGTCTGACAGGAACATAGACTGACGGTAACAGAGACTGACACAACACAGACGGACAGAAAACAGAGACTAACAGCAAAACAGACTGACAGGAACACAGACTGACAGAAACACAGACTGAAATAAATACAGACTGACAGAAACAGATTCGGACAGGAACACAGACTGACAGGCGCATAGACTGACAGGAACACTGACTGACAGGAGCACAGGCTGACAGAAACACAGACTGACTGGACGTAGACTTACAGAAACACAGACTGACAGGAACACAGACTGACAGGAATACAGACATACCGAAACACAGACTGACAGAAGCACAGACCGACAGGAACACAGACTGAAAGGAACACAGACTGTCAGGACACAGACTGAAAGGAACACTCATTGACAAGAACACATAATGTCAGGAACACAGAACGACAGAAACAGAGTCGGACAGGAACACAGATGGACAGGAACACTGACCGAAACACAGACTGACTGGAACACAGACTGACAGAAAACAGAATCTGACAGCAAAAGAGTCTGACAGGAATACAGACTGACAGAAACACAGACCGACAGGAACACAGATTGACAATAACACTGACTGACAAGAATACATTGTGACTGAAACACTAAATGACAGGAACACTGACAGACTGTATCACAGACTAACAGGAACACAGACTGACAGAAACACAGATTGACAGTAACACAGACTGACAGAAACACAGACAGAAACACAGACTGACTGGAACTCAGATTGACAGAAACACAGACCGACAGGAACACAGATTGACAAGAACACAGACTGTGAGGAACAGAGACTGACAGAAACACTGACCGAAACACAGACTGACTGGAACACAGAAAGGCAGAAAACAGAATCTGACAGCAAAAGAGTCTGACAGGAATACAGACTGACAGAAACACAGACCGACAGGAACACAGATTGACAAGAACACTGACTGACAAGAATACATTGTGACTGAAACACAGAATGACAGGAACACTGACAGACTGTAACACAGACTAACAGGAACACAGACTGACAGAAACACAGATTGACAGTAACACAGACTGACAGAAACACAGATTGACTGGAACTCAGACTGACAGAAACACAGACCGACAGGAACACAGATTGACAAGAACACAGACTGTGAGGAACAGAGACTGACAGAAACACTGACCGAAACACAGACTGACTGGAACACAGAAAGGCAGAAAACAGAATCTGACAGCAAAAGAGTCTGACAGGAATAGAGACTGACAGAAACACAGACCGACAGGAACACAGATTGACAAGAACACTGACTGACAAGAATACAGTGTGACTGAAACACTGAATGACAGGAACACTGACAGACTGTAACACAGACTAACAGGAACACAGACTGACAGAAACACAGATTGACAGAAACACAGACTGACAGAATCAGAGTCTGACAGGAACACAGACTGACAGGAACACAGGCTGAAAGAAACACTGACTGACAGAATCACAGACTAACAGGAACATAGACTGACAGGAACATAGACTGTCCAAAACATAGTGTGACAGGAACATAGACTAACGTTAACAGTGACTGACAGGAACACAGAATTACTGGAACATAGATTGCAGGAACATAGACTGACCGAAACATAGACTGACAGGAACACAGACTGACAGGAACATGGACTGACCGAAACATAGACTTACATGAACACAGACTGACAGGAGCACAGACTGACTGGAACATAGACTGGCAGGAACATCGACTGACCAAAACATCGTCTGACAGGAACATGGACTGATGGTAACAGTGACTGACAGGAACACAGAGACTGACAGCAAAACAGACTGACAGGAACACAGAGTGACAGAAGCACAGACTGAAAGAAACACAGACTGACAGGAACACAGACTGACAGAAACATAGACAGACAGAAACACAGACTGACAGGAGTATAGAATGACAGAAACACAGACCGACAGGAACACAGACTGACAGAAAACAGAGACTGACAGCAAAACAGACTGACAGGAACACAGACTGACAGAAACGCAGACTGACAAGAATACGGACAGACAGAAATGCAGAATGACAGGAACACAGACTCACAGAAACACAGGCTGTCAGGAATACAGACTGACAGGAACACAGACTGACAGGTACATAGACTGACGAAAACATAGTGTGACAGGAACTTAGACTGACGGTAACAGTGACTGACAGGAACGCGGACAGACAGGAAGACAGGCTGACTGAAACACAGGCTGACAGGACATAGACTGGCAGGAACACTGACTGACAGGTATACAGTGTGACTGAAACACAGAATGACAGGAACAGTGACTGATGTAACACAGACTGTCAGGAACACAGACTGACAGAAACAGAGTCGGACAGGAACACAGACTGACAGAAACACTGACAGGAACATAGACTGACAGGAACATAGACTGACAGAAACACAGACTGACAGGAATACAGACTGACAGGAACACAGATATGCGTGGAAAGTTCTTTCTGCAGATGGTGGTGTGTGCCTGGAACGCGTTGCCAGCGGAGGTGTTAGATGCAGGCACGATGGCGTCTTTTGAGATGTATCTAAACAGATACATGAATGGGCAGGAAGAAAAGAGATACAGAACCTTAGAAAATAGGCGACATGTTTAGATAGAGGATCTGGATTGGCGCAGGCTTGGTGGGACGAAGGGCCTGTTCCTGTGCTGTAATTATTTTTGTTCTTTGTTCAGACTGACAGGAAGACAGACTGACAGGAACACGGACTGACAGAAACACAGACTGACGAATACAGACTGACAGGAACATAGACTGACTGGAACATAGACTGCCCAAAACAGAGTGTGACAGGAACATAGACTGACGCTAACAGAGACTGACAGGAACACAGAATTACAGGAACATAGACTGACAGGAACATAGACTGACCGAAACATAGACGGACAGGAACACAGACTGACAGGAACATAGACTGACCAAAACACAGACTGACAGAAACACAGATTGGCAGGACACTGACTGACTGAAACACAGACTGACAGGAACACAGGCTGACAGAAACACAGACTGACAGATTCACAGACTGAAAGAAACACAGACTGACAGGAATACAGACTGACAGAAACACAGACTGACAGGAACACAGGCTGACAGAAACACAGTTTGACAGGACACTGACTGATAGAAACACAGACTGACAGGAAGACAGACTGAAAGGGAGACAGACTGACAGGAACACTGACTGACAGGGAGACAGACTGACAGGAACAATGACTGACAGAAACACTGGCTGACAGGAATACAGACTGACAGGAACACAGACTGACAGGAACATAAACTGACAGGAACATGTACTGACCAAAACATGGTCTGACAGGAACATAGACTGACGGTAACAGAGACTGACACAACACAGACGGACAGAAAACAGAGACTAACAGCAAAACAGACTGACAGGAACACAGACTGACAGAAACACAGACTGAAATAAATACAGACTGACAGAAACAGATTCGGACAGGAACACAGACTGACAGGCGCATAGACTGACAGGAACACTGACTGACAGGAGCACAGGCTGACAGAAACACAGACTGACTGGACGTAGACTTACAGAAACACAGACTGACAGGAACACAGACTGACAGGAATACAGACATACCGAAACACAGACTGACAGAAGCACAGACCGACAGGAACACAGACTGAAAGGAACACAGACTGTCAGGACACAGACTGACAGGAACACTCATTGACAAGAACACATAATGTCAGGAACACAGAACGACAGAAACAGAGTCGGACAGGAACACAGATGGACAGGAACACTGACCGAAACACAGACTGACTGGAACACAGACTGACAGAAAACAGAATCTGACAGCAAAAGAGTCTGACAGGAATACAGACTGACAGAAACACAGACCGACAGGAACACAGATTGACAATAACACTGACTGACAAGAATACATTGTGACTGAAACACTGAATGACAGGAACACTGACAGACTGTATCACAGACTAACAGGAACACAGACTGACAGAAACACAGATTGACAGTAACACAGACTGACAGAATCAGAGTCTGACAGGAACACAGACTGACAGGAACACAGGCTGAAAGAAACACTGACTGACAGAATCACAGACTGACAGGAACATAGACTGACCGAAACATAGACTTACAGGAACATAGACTGACAGGAACACAGACTGACAGGAACATAGACTGGCAGGAACATCGACTGACCAAAACATCGTCTGACAGGAACATAGACTGATGGTAACAGTGACTGACAGGAACACAGAGACTGACAGCAAAACAGACTGACAGGAACACAGAGTGACAGAAACACAGACTGAAAGAAACACAGACTGACAGGAACACAGACTGACAGAAACATAGACAGACAGAAACACAGACTGACTGGAACTCAGATTGACAGAAACACAGACCGACAGGAACACAGATTGACAAGAACACAGACTGTGAGGAACAGAGACTGACAGAAACACTGACCGAAACACAGACTGACTGGAACACAGAAAGGCAGAAAACAGAATCTGACAGCAAAAGAGTCTGACAGGAATACAGACTGACAGAAACACAGACCGACAGGAACACAGATTGACAAGAACACTGACTGACAAGAATACATTGTGACTGAAACACAGAATGACAGGAACACTGACAGACTGTAACACAGACTAACAGGAACACAGACTGACAGAAACACAGATTGACAGTAACACAGACTGACAGAAACACAGATTGACTGGAACTCAGACTGACAGAAACACAGACCGACAGGAACACAGATTGACAAGAACACAGACTGTGAGGAACAGAGACTGACAGAAACACTGACCGAAACACAGACTGACTGGAACACAGAAAGGCAGAAAACAGAATCTGACAGCAAAAGAGTCTGACAGGAATAGAGACTGACAGAAACACAGACCGACAGGAACACAGATTGACAAGAACACTGACTGACAAGAATACAGTGTGACTGAAACACTGAATGACAGGAACACTGACAGACTGTAACACAGACTAACAGGAACACAGACTGACAGAAACACAGATTGACAGAAACACAGACTGACAGAATCAGAGTCTGACAGGAACACAGACTGACAGGAACACAGGCTGAAAGAAACACTGACTGACAGAATCACAGACTGACAGGAACATAGACTGACCGAAACATAGACTTACAGGAACATAGACTGACAGGAACACAGACTGACAGGAACATAGACTGGCAGGAACATCGACTGACCAAAACATCATCTGACAGGAACATAGACTGATGGTACCAGTGACTGACAGGCACACAGAGACTGACAGCAAAACAGACTGACAGGAACACAGAGTGACAGAAACACAGACTGACAGGAACACAGTTTGACAGGAACACAGGCTGACAGAAACACAGACTGACAGATTCACAGACTGAAAGAAACACAGACTGACAGGAATACAGACTGACAGAAACACAGACTGACAGGAACACAGGCTGACAGAAACACAGTTTGACAGGACACTGACTGATAGAAACACAGACTGACAGGAAGGCAGACTGAAAGGGAGACAGACTGACAGGAACACTGACTGACAGGGAGACAGACTGACAGGAACACTGACTGACTGAAACACTGGCTGACAGGAATACAGACTGACAGGAACACAGACTGACAGGAACATAAACTGACAGGAACATGTACTGACCAAAACATGGTCTGACAGGAACATAGACTGACGGTAACAGAGACTGACAGCAACACAGACGGAGAGAAAACAGAGACTAACAGCAAAACAGACTGACAGGAACACAGACTGACAGAAACACAGACTGAAATAAATACAGACTGACAGAAACAGATTCGGACAGGAACACAGACTGACAGGTGCATAGACTGACAGGAACACTGACTGGCAGGAGCACAGGCTGACAGAAACACAGACTGACTGGACATAGACTTACAGAAACACAGACTGACAGGAACACAGACTGACAGGAATACAGACATACAGAAACACAGACTGACAGAAGCACAGACCGACAGGAACACAGACTGAAAGGAACACAGACTGTCAGGACACAGACTGACAGGAACACTCATTGAAAAGAACACAGAATGTCAGGAACACAGAACGACAGAAACAGAGTCGGACAGGAACACAGATGGACAGGAACACTGACCGAAACACAGACTGACTGGAACACAGACTGACAGAAAACAGAATCTGACAGCAAAAGAGTCTGACAGGAATACAGACTGACAGAAACACAGACCGACAGGAACACAGATTGACAATAACACTGACTGACAAGAATACAGTGTGACTGAAACACTGAATGACAGGAACACTGACAGACTGTAACACAGACTAACAGGAACACAGACTGACAGAAACACAGATTGACAGTAACACAGACTGACAGAAACACAGACCGAAACACAGACTGACTGGAACTCAGACTGACAGAAACACAGACCGACAGGAACACAGATTGACAAGAACACAGACTGTGAGGAACAGAGACTGACAGAAACACTGACCGAAACACAGACTGACTGGAACACAGAAAGGCAGAAAACAGAATCTGACAGCAAAAGAGTCTGACAGGAATACAGACTGACAGAAACACAGACCGACAGGAACACAGATTGACAAGAACACTGACTGACTAGAATACAGTGTGACTGAAACACAGAATGACAGGAACACTGACAGACTGTAACACAGACTAACAGGAACACAGACTGACAGAAACACAGATTGACAGTAACACAGACTGACAGAAACACAGACCGAAACACAGACTGACTGGAACTCAGACTGACAGAAACACAGACCGACAGGAACACAGATTGACAAGAACACAGACTGTGAGGAACAGAGACTGACAGAAACACTGACTGGAACACAGACTGACTGGAACACAGAAAGGCAGAAAACAGAATCTGACAGCAAAAGAGTCTGACAGGAATAGAGACTGACAGAAACACAGACCGACAGGAACACAGATTGACAAGAACACTGACTGACAAGAATACAGTGTGACTGAAACACAGAATGACAGGAACACTGACAGACTGTAACACAGACTAACAGGAACACAGATTGACAGAAACACAGATTGACAGTAACACAGACTGACAGAAACACAGACTGACAGGTACACAGAAAGACAGGAACATAGGATGACAGAAACACTGACTGACATAATCACAGACTGAAAGAAGCACAGACTGAAAGGAATACAGACTGACAGAAACACAGACTGACAGGAACACAGGCTGACAGGAATACAGACATCCAGGAACACAGACTGACAGGAAGACAGACTGACAGTAACATGGACTGACAGAAACACAGATTGACAGTAACACAGACTGACAGAATCAAAGTCTGACAGGAACACAGACTGACAGGAACACAGGCTGAAAGAAACACTGACTGACAGAATCACAGACTGACAGGAACATAGACTGACCGAAACATAGACTTACAGGAACATAGACTGACAGGAACACAGACTGACAGGATCATAGACTGGCAGGAACATCGAATGACCAAAACATCGTCTGACAGGAACATAGACAGATGGTACCAGTGACTGACAGGCACACAGAGACTGACAGCAAAACAGACTGACAGGAACACAGAGTGACAGAAACACAGACTGACAGGAACACAGACTGACAGAAACATAGACAGAAAGAAACACAGACTGACATGAGTACAGAATGACAGAAACACAGACTGACAGGAACACAGACTGACAGAAACACAGACTGAAATAAACACAGACCGACAGGAACACAGATTGACAAGAACACTGACTGACAAGAATACGGACAGACAGAAACGCAGAATGACAGGCACACAGACTGACAGAAACACAGGCTGTCAGGAATACAGACTGACAGGAACACAGACTGAGAGGTACATAGACTGACGAAAACATGGTGTGACAGGAACATAGACTGACGGTAACAGTGACTGACAGGAACGCGGACAGACAGGAGGACAGGCTGATTGAAACACAGGCTGACAGGAACATAGACTGGCAGGACCACTGACTGACAGGAACACTGACTGACAGGAATACAGTGTGACTGAAACACAGAATGACAGGAACACTGACTGATGTAACACAGACTGTCAGGAACACAGACTGACAGAAACAGAGTCGGACAGGAACGCAGACTGACAGAAACACTGACAGAAACAGAGACTGACTGGAACACAGACTGACAGAAAACAGAAACTGACAGCAAAAGAGACTGACAGGAATACAGACTGACAGAAACACAGACTGACAGGAAAACTGGCTGACAGGAACACAGGTTGACTGAAACACAGACTGACAGGAAGACAGAGTGACAGGAACATCGACTGACCAAAACATAGACTTACAGGAACACAGAATGACAGGAACATAGACAGACAGGAACATAGCCTGAACCGAAACATAGACTGACAGGAACACAGAATGACAGGAACATAGACTGACCGAAACATAGACTTACAGGAACACGGACTGACAGAAACACTGACTGACAGGAACATAGACTGACATGAACAAAGACTGACCGAAACATAGACTGACAGGAACACAGAATGACAGGAACATAGACTGACTGAAACATAGACTTACAGGAACAGAGACTGACAGGAACACAGACTGACAGGAACATCGACTGACCAAAACATAGTGTGACAGGAACATAGACTGATGGAAACAGTGACTGACAGGAACACAGAGTGACAGAAACACAGCCTGAAAGAATCACAGACTGACAGGAACACAGACTGACAGAAACATAGACAGAAATAAACATAGACTGACAGGAGTACAGACTGACAGAAACACTGACCGACAGGAACACAGACTGACAAGAACACTGACTGACGGAAGACAGAGACTAACAGCAAAACAGACTGACAGGAACACAGACTGACAGAAAACAGAATCTGACAGCAAAAGAGTCTGACAGGAATACAGACTGACAGAAACACAGACCGACAGGAACACAGATTGACAATAACACTGACTGACAAGAATACAGTGTGACTGAAACTCTGAATGACAGGAACACTGACAGACTGTAACACAGACTAACAGGAACAGAGACTGACAGAAACACAGATTGACAGTAACACAGACTGACAGAAACACAGACCGAAACACAGACTGACTGGAACTCAGACTGACAGAAACACAGACCGACAGGAACACAGATTGACAAGAACACAGACTGTCAGGAACAGAGACTGACAGAAACACTGACCGAATCACAGACTGACTGGAACACAGAAAGGCAGAAAACAGAATCTGACAGCAAAAGAGTCTGACAGGAATAGAGACTGACAGAAACACAGACCGACAGGAACACAGATTGACAAGAACACTGACTGACAAGAATACAGTGTGACTGAAACACAGAATGACAGGAACACTGACAGACTGTAACACAGACTAACAGGAACAAAGACTGACAGAAACACAGATTGACAGTAACACAGACTGACAGAATCAAAGTCTGACAGGAACACAGACTGACAGGAACACAGGCTGAAAGAAACACTGACTGACAGAATCACAGACTGACAGGAACATAGACTGACCGAAACATAGACTTACAGGAACATAGACTGACAGGAACACAGACTGACAGGAACATAGACTGGCAGGAACATCGACTGACCAAAACATCGTCTGACAGGAACATAGACTGATGGTACCAGTGACTGACAGGCACACAGAGACTGACAGCAAAACAGACTGACAGGAACACAGAGTGACAGAAACACAGACTGAAAGAAACACAGAAAGACAGGAACACAGACTGACAGAAACATAGACAGAAAGAAACACAGACTGACAGGAGTACAGAATGACAGAAACACAGACTGACAGGAACACAGACTGACAGAAACACAGACTGAAATAAACACAGACCGACAGGAACACAGATTGACAAGAACACTGACTGACAAGAATACGGACAGACAGAAACGCAGAATGACAGGCACACAGACTGACAGAAACACAGGCTGTCAGGAATACAGACTGACAGGAACACAGACTGAGAGGTACATAGACTGACGAAAACATGGTGTGACAGGAACATAGACTGACGGTAACAGTGACTGACAGGAACGCGGACAGACATGAGGACAGGCTGATTGAAACACAGGCTGACAGGAACATATACTGGCAGGACCACTGACTGACAGGAACACTGACTGACAGGAATACAGTGTGACTGAAACACAGAATGACAGGAACACTGACTGATGTAACACAGACTGTCAGGAACACAGACTGACAGAAACAGAGTCGGACAGGAACGCAGACTGACAGAAACACTGACAGAAACAGAGACTGACTGGAACACAGACTGACAGAAAACAGAAACTGACAGCAAAAGAGACTGACAGGAATACAGACTGACAGAAACACAGACTGACAGGAAAACTGGCTGACAGGAACACAGGTTGACTGAAACACAGACTGACAGGAAGACAGACTGACAGGAACATCGACTGACCAAAACATAGACTTACAGGAACACAGAATGACAGGAACATAGACAGACAGGAACATAGCCTGAACCGAAACATAGACTGACAGGAACACAGAATGACAGGAACATAGACTGACCGAAACATAGACTTACAGGAACACGGACAGACAGAAACACTGACTGACAGGAACATAGACTGACATGAACAAAGACTGACTGAAACATAGACTGACAGGAACACAGAATGACAGGAACATAGACTGACTGAAACATAGACTTACAGGAACACAGACTGACAGGAACACAGACTGACAGGAACATCGAATGACCAAAACATAGTGTGACAGGAACATAGACTGATGGAAACAGTGACTGACAGGAACACAGAGTGACAGAAACACAGCCTGAAAGAATCACAGACTGACAGGAACACAGACTGACAGAAACACTGACCGACAGGAACACAGACTGACAAGAACACTGACTGACGGAAGACAGAGACTGACAGCAAAACAGACTGACATGAACACAGACTGAAAGAAACACAGACTGAAAGAAACACAGAATGACAGGAATACAGACTGACAGAAACACAGACCGACAGGAACACAGACTGACAGAAACAAAGAATGGCAGGACACTGACTGACAGAAAGACAGACTGACATGAACACAGACTGAAAGAAACACAGACTGAAAGAAACACAGAATGACAGGAATATAGACTGACCGAAACATAGACTGACAGGAACACAGGCTTACAGGAACACAGACTGACAGGAACACAGACTGACAGAAACAAAGATTGGCAGGACACTGACTGACAGAAAGACAGACTGACAGGAACACAGGCTGACAGAAACACAGATTGACAGGACACTGCCTGATAGATACACAGACGGACTGAAAAACAGACTGAAAGGACACAGACTTATAGGAACACAGACTGACTGGAACACTGACTGACAGGACACATACTGTCGGACACAGACTGACAGGACACAGACTGACAGAAACACAGACTGACAGGACACAGGCTGACAGAAACACAGACTTACAGAAACACAGACTGACAGGAATACAGACGGACAGAAACACAAACTGACCGGAACAGAGGCTGTCTGAAATACAGACTGACAGGACGCAGACTGACAGGACATAGACTGACAGGAACAAAGATTGACAGGAACACTGACTGACAGGAATACAGTGTGACTGCAACACTGACTGACAGGATCAAAGACTGACAGGATCACAGACGGACAGGAACACAGACTGACAGAAACAAAGATTGACAGGACACTGACTGACAGAAACACAGATTGACAGGAACACAGACTGACAGGAACACAGGCTGACAGAAACACAGACTGACAGAATCACAGACTGAAAGAAACACAGACTGACAGGAGTACAGACTGACAGAAACACAGACAGACAGGAACACAGACTGACAAGAACACTGACTGACAGAAAACATAGACTGACAGCAAAACAGACTGACAGGAACACAGACTGACAGAATCACAGACTGAAAGAAACACAGATTGACATGAATACAGACTGACAGAAACACAGACCGACAGGAACACAGGCTGACAGAAACACAGATTGACAGGACACTGCCTGATAGATACACAGACGGACAGGACACAGGCTGACAGAAACACAGACTGACAGGACACAGGCTGACAGAAACACAGACTTACAGAAACACAGACTGACAGGAATACAGACGGACAGAAACACAAACTGACCGGAACAGAGGCTGTCTGAAATACAGACTGACAGGACGCAGACTGACAGGACATAGACTGACAGGAACAAAGATTGACAGGAACACTGACTGACAGGAATACAGTGTGACTGCAACACTGACTGACAGGATCACAGACTTACAGGATCACAGACGGACAGGAACACAGACTGACAGAAACAAAGATTGACAGGACACTGACTGACAGAAACACAGACTGACAGGAACACAGACTGACAGGATCACAGGCTGACAGAAACACAGACTGACAGAATCACAGACTGAAAGAAACACAGACAGACAGGAGTACAGACTGACAGAAACACAGACAGACAGGAACACAGACTGACAAGAACACTGACTGACAGAAATCAGAGACTGACAGCAAAACAGACTGACAGGAACACAGACTGACAGAATCACAGACTGAAAGAAACACAGACTGACATGAATACAGACTGACAGAAACACAGACCGACAGGAACACAGATTGACAAGAACACTGACTGACAAGAATACAGACTGACAGAAACGCATAATGACAGGTACACAGACTGACAGAAACACAGGCTGACAGGAATACGGACGTACAGGAACATAGACTGGCAGGAACATAGACTGACCAAAACATAGTCTGACAGGAACATAGACTGATGGTAACAGTGACTGACAGGAACACAGAGACTGACAGCAAAACAGACTGACAGGAACACAGAGTGACAGAAACACAGCCTGAAAAAAACACAGACTGACAGGAGCACAGACTGACAGAAACATAGACAGAAAGAAACACAGACTGACAGGAGTACAGACTGACAGAAACACAGACCGACAGGAACACAGACTGACAAGAACACTGACTAACAGAAAACAGAGACTGACAGCAAAACAGACTGACTGGAACAAAGACTGGCAGAAACACAGACTGAAAGAAACACAGACTGACAGGGATACAGACGGACAGAAACACAGACCGACAGGAACACAGATTGACAAGAACGCTGACTGACAAGAATACAGACTGACAGAAACGCAGAATGACAGGAACACAGACTGACAGAAACACAGGCTGACAGGAATACAGACTGACAGGAACATAGACTGACAGGAACATAGACTGACGAAAACTTAGTGTGACAGGAAGATAGACTGATGGTAACAGTGACTGACAGGACATAGACTGACAGAAACACGGGCTGACAGGAACATAGACTGGCATGAACACTGACTGACAGGAATACAGTGTGACTGAAACACAGAATGACAGGAACACTGACTGACTGTAACACAGACTGTTTCTGTCAGTCTGTGTTTCTGTCAGTCTGTATTCCTGTCAGTCAGTGTTCCTGCCAGTCTATGTTCCTGTCAGTCTGTGTTCCTGTCAGTCTGTGTTCCTGTTAGTCTGTGTTTCTGTCAGTCAGTGTCCTGTCAATCTGTGTTTCTGTCAGTCTGTGTTTCTGTCACAGATTGACAGGACACTGACTGACAGAAACACAGACTAACAGGAACACAGGCTGACAGAAACACTGACTGACAGAATCGCAGACTGAAAGAAACACAGACTGAAAGCAATACAGACTGACAGAAACACAGACTGACAGGAAGACAGACTGACAGGAACACGGACTGACAGAAACACAGATTAACAGGAATACAGACTGACAGGAACATTGACTAACAGGAACACAGACTGACAGAAACACAGATTGGCAGGACACTGACTGACAGAAACACAGGCTGACAGGAATACAGACTGACAGGAACATAGACTGACAGGAACATAGACTGACAAAAACATAGTGTGACAGGAAGATAGACTGACGGTAACAGTGACTTACAGGACATAGACTGACAGAAACACGGGCTGACAGGAAAATAGACTGGCATGAACACTGACTGACAGGAATACAGTGTGACTGAAACACAGAATGACAGGAACACTGACTGACACTAACACGGACTGACAGGTCACAGACTGAAAGAAACAGAGACTGACAGGAGTACAGACTGACAGAAACACAGACCGACAGGAACACAGACTGACAAGAACACTGACTGACAGAAAACAGAGACTGACAGCAAAACAGACTGACTGGAACAAAGACTGGCAGAAACACAGACTGAAAGAAACACAGACTGACATGGATACAGACGGACAGAAACACAGACCGACAGGAACACAGATTGACAAGAACACTGACTGACAAGAATACAGACTGACAGAAACGCAGAATGACAGGAACACAGACTGACAGAAACACAGGCTGACAGGAATACAGACTGACAGGAACATAGACTGACAGGAACATAGACTGACGAAAACATAGTGTGACAGGAAGATAGACTGACGGTAACAGTGACTGACAGGACATAGACTGACAGAAACACGGGCTGACAGGAACATAGACTGTCATGAACACTGACTGACAGGAATACAGCGTGACTGAAACACAGAATGACAGGAACACTGACTGACTGTAACACAGACTGTTTCTGTCAGTCTGTGTTTCTGTCTGTCTGTGTTACAGTCAGTCAGTCTTCCTGTCATTCTGTGTTTCAGTCACACTGTATTCCTGTCAGTCAATGTTCCTGCCAGTCTATGTTCCTGTCAGTCTGTGTTCCTGTCAGTCTGTGTTCCTGTTAGTCTGTGTTTCTGTCAGTCAGTGTCCTGTCAATCTGTGTTTCTGTCAGTCTGTGTTTCTGTCACAGATTGACAGGACACTGACTGACAGAAACACAGACTAACAGGAACACAGACTGACAGGAACACAGACTGACAGGAACACAGGCTGACAGAAACACTGACTGACAGAATCACAGACTGAAAGAAACACAGACTGAAAGCAATACAGACTGACAGAAACACAGACTGACAGGAAGACAGACTGAAAGGAACACGGACTGACAGAAACACAGATTAACAGGAATACAGACTGACAGGAAGATTGACTAACAGGAACACAGACTGACAGGAACACAGACTGACAGAAACAAAGATTGGCAGGACACTGACTGACAGAAAGACAGACTGACAGGAACACAGGCTGACAGAAACACAGATTGACAGGACACTGCCTGATAGATACACAGACGGACTGAAAAACAGACTGACAGGAATACAGACTGACAGGAACACGGACTGACAGGAAGACAGACTGACAGGAACACGGACTGGCAGAATCACTGACTGACAGGAATACAGACTGACAGGAACACAGACTGACAGGTACATAGACTGACAGGAACTTAGACTGACCAAAACATAGTCTTCCAGGAACATAGACTGACGGTAACAGAGGCTGACAGAGCCACAGACTGACAGGACACAGACTGATAGGAACACAGACTGACTGGAACACTGACTGACAGGACACATACTGTCGGACACAGACTGACAGGACACAGACTGACAGAAACACAGACTGACAGGACACAGGCTGACAGAAACACAGACTTACAGAAACACAGACTGACAGGAATGCAGACGGACAGAAACACAAACTGACCGGAACAGAGGCTGTCTGAAATACAGACTGACAGGACGCAGACTGACAGGACATAGACTGACAGGAACAAAGATTGACAGGAACACTGACTGACAGGAATACAGTGTGACTGCAACACTGACTGACAGGATCACAGACTGACAGGATGACAGACGGACAGAAACACAGACTGACAGAAACAAAGATTGACAGGACACTGACTGACAGAAACACAGACTGACAGGAACACAGACTGACAGGAACACAGGCTGACAGAAACACAGACTGACAGAATCACAGACTGAAAGAAACACAGACTGACAGGAGTACAGACTGACAGAAACACAGACAGACAGGAACACAGACTGACAAGAACACTGACTGACAGAAAACAGAGACTGACAGCAAAACAGACTGACAGGAACATAGACTGACAGAATCACAGACTGAAAGAAACACAGACTGACATGAATACAGACTGACAGAAACACAGACCGACAGGAACACAGATTGACAGGAACACTGACTGACAAGAATACAGACTGACAGAAACGCATAATGACAGGTACACAGACTGACAGAAACACAGGCTGACAGGAATACGCACGTACAGGAACATAGACTGGCAGGAACATAGACTGACCAAAACATAGTCTGACAGGAACATAGACTGATGATAACAGTGACTGACAGGAACACAGAGACCGACAGCAAAACAGACTGACAGGAACACAGAGTGACAGAAACACAGCCTGAAAAAAACACAGACAGACAGGAGCACAGACTGACAGAAACATAGACAGAAAGAAACACAGACTGACAGGAGTACAGACTGACAGAAACACAGACCGACAGGAACACAGACTGACAAGAACACTGACTAACAGAAAACAGAGACTGACAGCAAAACAGACTGACTGGAACAAAGACTGGCAGAAACACAGACTGAAAGAAACACCGACTGACAGGGATACAGACGGACAGAAACACAGACCGACAGGAACACAGATTGACAAGAACGCTGACTGACAAGAATACAGACTGACAGAAACGCAGAATGACAGGAACACAGACTGACAGAAACACAGGCTGACAGGAATACAGACTGACAGGAACATAGACTGACAGGAACATAGACTGACGAAAACTTAGTGTGACAGGAAGATAGACTGATGGTAACAGTGACTGACAGGACATAGACTGACAGAAACACGGGCTGACAGGAACATAGACTGGCATGAACACTGACTGACAGGAATACAGTGTGACTGAAACACAGAATGACAGGAACACTGACTGACTGTAACACAGTCTGTTTCTGTCAGTCTGTGTTTCTGTCAGTCTGTATTCCTGTCAGTCAGTGTTCCTGCCAGTCTATGTTCCTGTCAGTCTGTGTTTCTGTCAGTCAGTGTCCTGTCAATCTGTGTTTCTGTCAGTCTGTGTTTCTGTCACAGATTGACAGGACACTGACTGACAGAAACACAGACTAACAGGAACACAGGCTGACAGAAACACTGACTGACAGAATCACAGACTGAAAGAAACACAGACTGAAAGCAATACAGACTGACAGAGACACAGACTGACAGGAAGACAGACTGACAGGAACACGGACTGACAGAAACACAGATTAACAGGAATACAGACTGACAGGAACATTGACTAACAGGAACAAAGGCTGACAGGAATACAGACTGACAGAAACGCAGAATGACAGGAACACTGACTGACAGAAACACAGGCTGACAGGAATACAGACTGACAGGAACATAGACTGACAGGAACATAGACTGACGAAAACATAGTGTGACAGGAAGATAGACTGACGGTAACAGTGACTTACAGGACATAGACTGACAGAAACACGGGCTGACAGGAACATAGACTGGCATGAACACTGACTGACAGGAATACAGTGTGACTGAAACACAGAATGACAGGAACAATGACTGACTGTAACACGGACTGACAGAATCACAGACTGAATGAAACAGAGACTGACAGGAGTACAGACTGACAGAAACACAGACCGACAGGAACACAGACTGACAAGAACACTGACTGACAGAAAGACAGACTGACATGAATACAGACTGACAGAAACACAGACCGACAGGAACACAGATTGAGAAGAACACTGACTGACAAGAATACAGACTGACAGAAACGCATAATGACAGGAACACAGACTGACAGAAACACAGGCTGACAGGAATACGGACGTTCAGGAACATAGACTGGCAGGAACATAGACTGACCAAAACATAGTCTGACCGGAACATAGACTGATGGTAACAGTGACTGACAGGAACACAGAGACTGACAGCAAAACAGACTGACAGGAACACAGAGTGACAGAAACACAGCCTGAAAAAAACACAGACTGACAGGAACAAAGACTGACAGAAACATAGACAGAAAGAAACACAGACTGACAGGAGTACAGACTGACAGAAACACAGACCGACAGGAACACAGACTGACAAGAACACTGACTGACAGAAAACAGAGACTGACAGCAAAACAGACTGACTGGAACAAAGACTGGCAGAAACACAGACTGAAAGAAATACAGACTGACAGGGATATAGACGGACAGAAACACAGACCGACAGGAACAAAGATTGACAAGAACACTGACTGACAAGAATACAGACTGACAGAAACGCAGAATGACAGGAACACAGACTGACAGAAACACAGGCTGACAGGAATACAGACTGACAGGAACATAGACTGACAGGAACATAGACTGACGAAAACATAGTGTGACAGGAAGATAGACTGACGGTAACAGTGACTTACAGGACATAGACTGACAGAAACACGGGCTGACGGGAACATAGACTGGCATGAACACTGACTGACAGGAATACAGCGTGACTGAAACACAGAATGACAGGAACACTGACTGACTGTAGCACAGACTGTTTCTGTCAGTCTGTGTTTCTGTCAGTCTGTGTTACAGTCAGTCAGTGTTCCTGTCATTCTGTGTTTCAGTCACACTGTATTCCTGTCAGTCAGTGTTCCTGCCAGTCTATGTTACTGTCAGTCTGTGTTCCTGTCAGTCTGTGTTCCTGTTAGTCTGTGTTTCTGTCAGTCAGTGTCCTGTCAATCTGTGTTTCTGTCAGTCTGTGTTTCTGTCCCAGATTGACAGGACACTGACTGACAGAAACACAGACTAACAGGAACACAGGCTGACAGAAACACTGACTGACAGAATCACAGACTGAAAGAAACACAGACTGAAAGCAATACAGACTGACAGAAACACAGACTGACAGGAAGACAGACTGACAGGAACACGGACTGACAGAAACACTGATTAACAGGAATACAGACTGACAGGAACATTGACTAACAGGAACACAGACTGACAGAAACACAGATTGGCAGGACACTGACTGACAGAAACACAGGCTGACAGGAATACAGACTGACAGGAACATAGACTGACAGGAACATAGACTGACAAAAACATAGTGTGACAGGAAGATAGACTGACGGTAACAGTGACTTACAGGACATAGACTGACAGAAACACGGGCTGACAGGAAAATAGACTGGCATGAACACTGAATGACAGGAATACAGTGTGACTAAAACACAGAATGACAGGAACACTGACTGACACTAACACGGACTGACAGGTCACAGACTGAAAGAAACAGAGACTGACAGGAGTAAAGACTGACAGAAACACAGACCGACAGGAACACAGACTGACAAGAAAACTGACTGACAGAAAACAGAGACTGACAGCAAAACAGACTGACTGGAACAAAGACTGGCAGAAACACAGACTGAAAGAAACACAGACTGACATGGATACAGACGGACAGAAACACAGACCGACAGGAACACAGATTGACAAGAACACTGACTGACAAGAATACAGACTGACATAAATGCAGAATGACAGGAACACAGACTGACAGAAACACAGGCTGACAGGAATACAGACTGACAGGAACATAGACTGACAGGAACATAGACTGACGAAAACATAGTGTGACAGGAAGATAGACTGACGGTAACAGTGACTGACAGGACATAGACTGTCATGAACACTGACTGACAGGAATACAGTGTGACTGAAACACAGAATGACAGGAACACTGACTGACTGTAACACAGACTGTTTCTGTCAGTCTGTGTTTATGTCAGTCTGTGTTACAGTCAGTCAGTGTTCCTGTCATTCTGTGTTTCAGTCACACTGTATTCCTGTCAATCAATGTTCCTGCAAGTCTATGTTCCTGTCAGTCTGTGTTCCTGTCTGTCTGTGTTCCTGTTAGTCTGTGTTTCTGTCAGTCAGTGTCCTGTCAATCTGTGTTTCTGTCAGTCTGTGTTTCTGTCACAGATTGACAGGACACTGACTGACAGAAACACAGACGAACAGGAACACAGACTGACAGGAACACAGACTGACAGGAACACAGGCTGACAGAAACACTGACTGACAGAATCACAGACTGAAAGAAACACAGACTGAAAGCAATACAGACTGACAGAAACACAGACTGACAGGAAGACAGACTGAAAGTAACACGGACTGACAGAAACACAGATTAACAGGAATACAGACTGACAGGAACATTGACTAACAGGAACACAGACTGAAAGAAACACAGATTGGCAGGACACTGACTGACAGAAACACAGGCTGACAGGAATACAGACTGACAGGAACATAGACTGACAGGAACATAGACTGACGAAAACATAGTGTGACAGGAAGATAGACTGACGGTAACAGTGACTGACAGGAGATAGACTGACAGAAACACGGGCTGACAGGAACATAGACTGGCATGAACACTGACTGACAGGAATACAGTGTGACTGAAACACAGAATGACAGGAACACTGAATGACTGTAACACGGACTGACAGAATCACAAACTGAAAGAAACAGAGACTGACAGGAGTACAGACTGACAGAAACACAGACCGACAGGAACACAGACTGACAAGAACACTGACTGACAGAAAACAGAGACTGACAGCAAAACAGACTGACAGGAACACAGACTGACAGAATCACAGACTGAAAGAAAGACAGACTGACATGAATACAGACTGACAGAAACACAGACCGACAGGAACACAGATTGAGAAGAACACTGACTGACAAGAATACAGACTGACAGAAACGCATAATGACAGGAACGCAGACTGACAGAAACACAGGCAGACAGGAATAGGGACGTACATGAACATAGACTGGCAGGAACATAGACTGACCAAAACATAGTCTGACAGGAACAGAGACTGATGGTAACAGTGACTGACTGGAACACAGAGACTGACAGCAAAACAGACTGACAGGAACACAGAGTGACAGAAACACAGCCTGAAAAAGACACAGACTGACAGGAACACAGACTGACAGAATCATAGACAGAAAGAAACACAGACTGACAGGAGTACATTTTGACAGAAACACAGACCGACAGGAACACAGACTGACAAGAACACTGACTGACAGAAAACAGAGACTGACAGCAAAACAGACTGACTGGAACAAAGACTGGCAGAAACACAGACTGAAAGAAACACAGACTGACAGGGATACAGACGGACAGAAACACAGACCGACAGGAACACAGATTGACAAGAACACTGACTGACAAGAATACAGACTGACAGAAACGCAGAATGACAGGAACACAGACTGAAAGAAACACAGACTGACAGGGATACAGACGGACAGAAACACAGACCGACAGGAACACAGATTGACAAGAATCGCAGAATGACAGGAACACAGACTGACAGAAAGACAGGCTGACAGGAATACAGACTGACAGGAACATAGACTGACAGGAACATAGACTGACGAAAACATAGTGTGACAGGAAGATAGACTAACGGTAACAGTGACTGACAGGACATAGACTGACAGAAACACGGGCTGACAGGAACATAGACTGGCATGAACACTGACTGACAGGAATACAGCGTGACTGAAACACAGAATGACAGGAACACTGACTGACTGTAACACAGACTGTTTCTGTCAGTCTGTGTTTCTGTCAGTCTGTGTTACAGTCAGTCAGTGTTCCTGTCATTCTGTGTTTCAGTCACACTTTATTCCTGTCAGTCAAGGTTCCTGCCAGTCTATGTTCCTGTCAGTCTGTGTTCCTGTCAGTCTGTGTTCCTGTTCGTCTGTGTTTCTGTCTGTCAGTGTCCTGTCAATCTGTGTTTCTGTCAGTCTGTGTTTCTGTCACAGATTGACAGGACACTGACTAACAGAAACACAGACTAACAGGAACACAGACTGACAGGAACACAGACTGACAGGAACACAGGCTGACAGAAAGGCTGACTGACAGAATCACAGACTGAAAGAAACACAGACTGAAAGCAATACAGACTGACAGAAACACAGACTGAGAGGAAGACAGACTGAAAGGAACACGGACTGACAGAAACACAGATTAACAGGAATACAGACTGACAGGAACATTGACTAACAGGAACACAGACTGAAAGAAACAGAGATTGGCAGGACACTGACTGACAGAAACACAGGCTGACAGGAATACAGACTGACAGGAACATAGACTGACAGGAACATAGACTGACGAAAACATAGTGTGACAGGAAGATAGACTGACGGTAACAGTGACTGACAGGAGATAGACTGACAGAAACACGGGCTGACAGGAACATAGACTGGCATGAACACTGACTGACAGGAATACAGTGTGACTGAAACACAGAATGACAGGAACACTGACTGACTGTAACACGGACTGACAGAATCACAAAATGAAAGAAACAGAGACTGACAGGAGTACAGACTGACAGAAACACAGACGGACAGGAACACAGACTGACAAGAACACTGACTGACAGAAAACAGAGAATGACAGCAAAACAGACTGACAGGAAGACAGACTGACAGGATCACAGACTGAAAGAAAGACATACTGACATGAATACAGACTGACAGAAACACAGACCGACAGGAACACAGATTGAGAAGAACACTGACTGACAAGAATACAGACTGACAGAAACGCATAATGACAGGAACACAGACTGACAGAAACACAGGCTGACATGAATACGGACGTACAGGAACATAGACTGGCAGGAACATGGACTGACCAAAACATAGTCTGACAGGAACATAGACCGATGGTAACAGTGACTGACAGGAACACAGAGACTGACAGCAAAACAGACTGACAGGAACACAGAGTGACAGAAACACAGCCTGAAAAAAACACAGACTGACAGGAACACAGCCTGAAAAAAACACAGACTGACAGGAGTACAGACTGACAGAAACACAGACCGACAGGAACACAGACTGACAAGAACACTGACTGACAGAAAAAAGAGACTGACAGCAAAACAGAGTGACTGGAACAAAGACTGGCAGAAACACAGACTGAAAGAAACACAGACTGACAGGGATACAGACGGACAGAAACACAGACCGACAGGAACACAGATTGACAAGAACACTGACTGATAAGAATACAGACTGACAGAAACGCAGAATGACAGGAACACAGACTGACAGAAACACAGGCTGACAGGAATACAGACTGACAGGAACATAGACTGACAGGAACATAGACTGACGAAAACATAGTGTGACAGGAAGGTAGACTGACGGTAACAGTGACTGGCAGGACATAGACTGACAGAAACACGGGCTGACAGGAACATAGACTGGCATGAACACTGACTGACAGGAATACAGTGTGACTGAAACACAGAATGACAGGAACACTGACTGACTGTAACACAGACTGTTTCTGTCAGTCTGTGTTTCTGTCAGTCTGTGTTACAGTCAGTCAGTGTTCCTGTCATTCTGTGTTTCAGTCACACTGTATTCCTGACAGTCAATGTTCCTGCCAGTCTATGTTCCTGTCAGTCTGTCTTCCTGTCAGTCTGTGTTCCTGTTAGTCTGTGTTTCTGTCAGTCAGTGTCCTGTAAATCTGTGTTTCTGTCAGTCTGTGTTTCTGTCACAGATTGACAGGACACTGACTGACAGAAACACAGACTAACAGGAACACAGACTGACAGGAACACAGACTGACAGGAACCCAGGCTGACAGAAACACTGACTGACAGAATCACAGACTGAAATAAACACAGACAGAAAGCAATACAGACTGACAGAAACACAGACTGACAGGAAGACAGATTGGCAGGACACTGACTGACAGAAACACAGGCTGACAGGAATACAGACTGACAGGAAAATAGACCGACAGGAACATAGACTGACGAAAACATAGTGTGACAGGAAGATCGACTGACGGTAACAGTGACTGATAGGACATAGACTGACAGAAACACGGGCTGACAGGAACATAGACTGGCATGAACACTGACTGACAGGAATACAGTGTGACTGAAACACAGAATGACAGGAACACTGACTATTTGTAACACAGACTGACAGAAACACAGACTGAAAGAAACACAGACTGACAGGAGTACAGACTGACAGAAACACAGACCGACAGGAACACAGACTGACAAGAACACTGACTGACAGAAAACAGAGACTGAAAGGAACACAGACTGACATGAATACAGACTGACAGAAACACAGACCGACAGGAACACAGATTGACAAGAACACTGACTGACAAAAATACAGAATGACATAAACACAGGCTGACTGGAATACGGACGTACAGGAACATAGACTGGCAGGAACATAGACTGACCAAAACATAGTCTGACAGGAACATAGACTGATGGTAACAGTGACTGACAGGAACACAGAGACTGACAGCAAAACAGACTGACAGGAACACAGAGTGACAGAAACACAGCCTGAAAAAAACACAGACTGACAGGAACACAGACTGACAGAAACATAGA
Organism: Heterodontus francisci; assembly: GCF_036365525.1. NCBI lineage: Eukaryota > Metazoa > Chordata > Chondrichthyes > Heterodontiformes > Heterodontidae > Heterodontus > Heterodontus francisci. The sequence continues at coordinate 20,882,360 of NC_090395.1, forward strand.
CAGAAAGAAACACAGACTGACAGGAGTACAGACTGACAGAAACACAGACCGACAGGAACACAGACTGACAAGAACACTGACTGACAGAAAACAAAGACTGACAGCAAAACAGACTGACTGCAACAAAGACTGGCAGAAACACAGACTGAAAGAAACACAGACTGACAGGGATACAGACGGACAGAAACACAGACCGACAGGAACACAGATTGACAAGAATCGCAGAATGACAGGAACACAGACTGACAGAAAGACAGGCTGACAGGAATACAGACTGACAGGAACATAGACTGACAGGAACATAGACTGACGAAAACATAGTGTGACAGGAAGATAGACTGACGGTAACAGTGACTGACAGGACATAGACTGACAGAAACACGGGCTGACAGGAACATAGACTGGCATGAACACTGACTGACAGGAATACAGTGTGACTGAAACACAGAATGACAGGAACACTGACTGACTGTAACACAGACTTTTTCTGTCAGTCTGTGTTTCTGTCAGTCTGTGTTACAGTCAGTCAGTGTTCCTGTCATTCTGTGTTTCAGTCACACTGTATTCCTATCAGTCAATGTTCCTGCCAGTCTATGTTCCTGTCAGTCTGTGTTCCTGTTAGTCTGTGTTTCTGTCAGTCAGTGTCCTGTCAATCTGTGTTTCTGTCAGTCTGTGTTTCTGTCACAGATTGACAGGACACTGACTGACAGAAACACAGACTAACAGGAACACAGACTGACAGGAACACAGACTGACAGGAACACAGGCTGACAGAAACACTGACTGACAGAATCACAGACTGAAAGAAACACAGACTGAAAGCAAAACAGACTGACAGAAACACAGACTGACAGGAAGACAGACTGACAGGAACACGGACTGACAGAAACACAGATTAAAAGGAATACAGACTGACAGGAACATTGACTAACAGGAACACAGACTGACAGAAACTCAGTTTGACAGGACACTGACTGATAGAAAAACAGACTGACAGGAAGAAAGACTGACAGATACACAGACTGACTGAAAAACAGACTGAAAGTAACACAGACTGACAGAAACACTGGCTGACAGGAATATAGACTGACCGGAACACAGACTGACAGGAACATAAACTGACAGGAACATAGACTGACCAAAACATAGTCTGACAGGAACATAGACTGACGGTAACAGAGACTGACAGGAACACAGACTGATAGAAACACAGACTGAAATAAATACAGACTGACAGAAAGAGATTCGGACAGGAACACAGACTGACAGGTACATAGACTGACAGGAACACTGACTGACAGGAACACAGGCTGACAGAAACACAGACTGAATGGAAATAGACTTACAGAAACACAGACTGAGTGAAACACATACTGACCGAAAACAGAATATGACAGCAAAAGAGTCTGACAGGAATACATACTGACAGAAACACAGTCCGACAGGAACTCAGATTGACAAGAACACTGACTGACAAGAATACAGTGTGACTGAAACACAGAATGACAGGAACACTGACACACTGGAACACAGACTAACACAAACACAGACTGACAGAAACACAGATTGACAGTAACACAGACTGACAGAAACACAGACTGACAGGAAAACAGTCTGACAGGAACACAGGCTGACAGAAACACTGACTGACAGAATCACAGACTGAAAGAAGCACAGACTGATAGGAAGACAGAATGACAGAAACACAGACTGACAGGAACACAGGCTGACAGGAATACAGACTGACAGGAACACAGACTGACAGGAAGACAGACTGACAGCAACACGGACTGACAGAAACACAGACTGACAGGTATACAGACTGACAGGAACATAGACTGACAGGAACATAGAATTGCAGGAACATTGATTGACAGGAACATAGACTGACCGAAACATAGACTGACAGGAACACAGACTGACAGGAACAGAGACTGACCGAAACATAGACTTACAGGAACACAGACTGACAGGTACACAGACTGACAGGAACATAGACTGGCAGGAACATCGACTGACCAAAGCATCGTCTGACAGGAACATAGACTGATGGTAACAGTGACTGACAGGAAAACAGAGACTGACAGCAAAACAGACTGACAGGAACACAGACTGACAGAAACACAGACTGAAAGAAACACAGACTGACAGGACACAGACTGATAGGAACACAGACTGACAGGAACACTGACTTACAGGACACATACTGTAGGACACAGACTGACAGTACACAGAATGACAGAAACACAGACTGACAGAAACACAGCCTGACAGGAATACAGACTGACAGTAATACAGACTGACAGAAACACAGACTGATCGGAACAGAGGCTGTTTTAAATACAGACTGACAGGACAAAGACTGACAGGACATAGACTGACAGGAACACAGACTGACAGAAACACAGACTGAAATAAATACAGACTGACAGAAAGAGATTCGGACAGGAACACAGACTGACAGGTACATAGACTGACAGGAACACTGACTGACAGGAACACAGGCTGACAGAAACACAGACTGACTGGAAATAGACTTACAGAAACACAGACTGACAGAAGCACAGACTGTCACGAATGCAGACTGACAGGAACACAGACTGTCAGGACACAGACTGACAGGAACACTCATTGACAAGAACACAGACTGTCAGGAACACAGAACGTCAGAAACAGAGTCTGACATGAACACAGACTGACAGAAACACTGACCGAAACACAGACTGAGTGGAACACATACTGACCGAAAACAGAATCTGACAGCAAAAGAGTCTGACAGGAATACAGACTGACAGAAACACAGACCGACAGGAACTCAGATTGACAAGAACACTGACTGACAAGAATACAGTGTGACTGAAACACAGAATGACAGGAACACTGACACACTGTAACACAGACTAACACAAACACAGACTGACAGAAACACAGATTGACAGTAACAAAGACTGACAGAAACACAGACTGACAGGAACACAGTCGGACAGGAACACAGACTGACAGGTGCATTGACTGACAGGAACACTGACTGACAGGAACACAGGCTGACAGAAACACAGACTGAATGTAAATAGACTTACAGAAACACAGACTGACAGGAACACAGACTGACAGGAATACAGAAATAAAGAAACACAGAGTGACAGAAGCACAGACTGACACGAATGCAGACTGACAGGAACACAGACTGTCAGGACATAGACTGACAGGAACACTCATTGACAAGAACACAGACTGTCAGGAACACAGAACGACAGAAACAGAGTCTAACATGAACACAGACTGACAGAAACACTGACCGAAACACAGACTGAGTGGAACACATACTGACCGAAAACAGAATCTGACAGCAAAAGAGTCTGACAGGAATACATACTGACAGAAACACAGACCGACAGGAACTCAGATTGACAAGAACACTGACTGACAAGAATACAGTGTGACTGAAACTCAGAATGACAGGAACACTGACACACTGGAACACAGACTAACAGAAACACAGACTGACAGAAACACAGATTGACAGTAATACAGACTGACAGAAACACAGACTGACAGGAAAACAGTCTGACAGGAACACAGGCTGACAGAAACACTGACTGACAGAATCACAGACTGAAAGAAGCACAGACTGGAAGGAATGCAGAATGACAGAAACACAGACTGACAGGAACACAGGCTGACAGGAATACAGACTGACAGGAACACAGACTGACAGGAAGACAGACTGACAGCAACACGGACTGACAGAAACACAGACTGACAGGTATACAGACTGACAGGAACATAGTCTGACAGGAACATAGAATTGCAGGAACATTGATTGACAGGAACATAGACTGACCGAAACATAGACTGACAGGAACACAGACTCACAGGAACAGAGACTGACCGAAACATAGACTTACAGGAACACAGACTGACAGGAACACAGACTGACAGGAACATAGACTGGCAGGAACATCGACTGACCAAAGCATCGTCTGACAGGAACATAGACTGATGGTAACAGTGACTGACAGGAAAACAGAGACTGACAGCAAAACAGACTGAACGGAACACAGACTGTCAGGACACAGACTGACAGGAACACTCATTGACAAGAACACAGACTGTCAGGAACACAGAACGTCAGAAACAGAGTCTGACAGGAACACAGACTGACAGAAACACTGACCGAAACACAGACTGACTGGAACACATACTGACCGAAAACAGAATCTGACAGCAAAAGAGTCTGACAGGAATACAGACTGACAGAAACACAGACCGACAGGAACTCAGATTGACAAGAACAATGGCTGACAAGAATACAGACTGACAGAAACGCAGACTGACAGGAACACTGACACACTGTAACACAGACTAACAGGAACACAGACTGACAGAAACACAGATTGACAGTAACACAGACTGACAGAAACACAGACTGACAGGAACACAGTCTGACAGGAACACAGGCTGACAGAAACACTGACTGACAGAATCACAGACTGAAAGAAGCACAGACTGAAAGGAATAAAGAATGACAGAAACACAGACTGACAGGAACACAGGCTGACAGGAATACAGATTGACAGGAACACAGACTGACAGGAAGACAGACTGACAGTAACACGGACTGACAGAAACACAGACTGACAGGTATACAGACTGACAGGAACGTAGACTGACAGGAACATAGACTGACCGAAACATAGACTGACAGGAACACAGATTGACAGGAACAGAGACTGACCGAAACAGAGACTTACAGGAACACAGACTGACAGGAACACAGACTGACAGGAACATAGACTGGAAGGAACATCGACTGACCAAAACATCGTCTGACAGGAACATAGACTGATGATAACAGTGACTGACAGGAACGCAGAGACTGACAGCAAAACAGACTGACAGGAACACAGACTGACAGAAACACAGACTGAAAGAAACACAGACTGACAGGACACAGACTGAAAGGAACACAGACTGACAGGAACACTGACTGACAGGACACATACTGTAGGACACAGACTGACAGAAACACAGACTGACAGGAATACAGACTGACAGGAATACAGACTGACAGAAACACAGACTTATAGGAACAGAGGCTGTTTTAAATACAGACTGACAGGACACAGACTGACAGGACATAGACTGACAGAAGCACATACTGACAGGAACATAGATTGACAGGAACACTGACTGACAGGAATACAGTGTGACTGAAACACTGACTGGCAGGAACACAGACTGACAGGAACACAGATGGACAGGAACACAGACTGAAAGGAGCACAGGCTGACAGAAACACAGACTGACAGAATTACAGACAGAAAGAAACACAGACTGACAGGAACACAGAATGACAGAAAGAAACACAGACTGACAGGTGTGCAGACTGACAGAAACAAAGACCGATAGGAACACAGACTGACAAGAACATTGACTGACAGAAAACAGTGAATGACAGCAAAACAGACTGACAGGAACACAGACTGACAGAAACACAGACTGAAAGAAACACCGACTGACAGGAATACAGACTGACAGAAACACAGACCGACAGGAATACAGATTGACAAGAACACTGACTGACAAGAATACAGACTGACAGAAACGCAGACTGACAGGAATACAGACAGACAGAAACTCAGACTGACAGGAACACAGGATGACAGAAACACAGTTAGACAGGACACTGACTGATAGAAAAACAGACTGACAGGAAGACAGACTGACAGATACACAGACTGACTGAAAAACAGACTGAAAGTAATACACACTGACAGGAACACTGACTGACAGGGAGACAGACTGACAGTAACACGGACTGACAGAAACACTGGCTGATAGGAATACAGACTGACCGGAACACAGACTAACAGGAACATAAACTGACAGGAACATAGACTGACCAAAACATAGTCTGACAGGAACATTGACTGACGGTAACAGAGACTGACAGGAAACACAGACTGACAGAAACATAGACTGATATAAATACAGACTGACAGAAAGGGATTCGGACAGGAACACAGACTGACAGGTACATAGACTGACAGGAACACTGACTGACAGGAACACAGGCTGACAGAAACACAGACTGACTGGAAATAGACTTACAGAAACACAGACTGACAGGAACACAGACTGACAGGAATACAGAAATAAAGAAACACAGACTGACAGAAGCACAGACTGACACGCACACAGACTGACAGGAACACAGACTGTCAGGACACAGACTGACAGGAACACTGATTGACAAGAACACAGACTGTCAGGAACACAGAACGACAGAAACAAAGTCTGACAGGAACACAGACTGACAGAAACACTGACCAAAACACAGACTGACTGGAACACATACTGACCGAAAACAGAATCTGACAGCAAAAGAGTCTGACAGGAATACAGACTGACAGAAACACAGACCGACAGGAACTCAGATTGACAAGAACACTGACTGACAAGAATACAGTGTGACTGAAAGACAGAATGACAGGAACACTGACACACTGTAACACAGACTAACAGGAACACAGACTGACAGAAACACAGATTGACAGTAACACAGGCTGACAGAAACACAGACTGACTGGAAATAGACTTACAGAAACACAGACTGACAGGAACACAGACTGACAGGAATACAGAAATAAAGAAACACAGACTGACAGAAGCACAGACTGACACGCACACAGACTGACAGGAACACAGACTGTCAGGACACAGACTGACAGGAACACTGATTGACAAGAACACAGACTGTCAGGAACACAGAACGACAGAAACACAGACTGACAGGTATACAGACTGACAGGAACATAGACTGACAGGAACATAGACTGCCCAAAACATAGTGTGACAGGAACATAGACTGACGTTAACAGTGACTGACAGGAACACAGAATTACAGGAACATAGATTGACAGGAACATAGACTGACCGAAACATAGACTGACAGGAACACAGACTGACAGGAACAGAGACTGACCGAAATATAGACTTACAGGAACACAGACTGACAGGAACACAGACTGACAGGAACATAGACTGGCAGGAACATCGACTGACCAAAACATCGTCTGACAGGAACATAGACTGATGGTAACAGTGACTGACAGGAACACAGAGACTGACAGCAAAACAGACTGACAGGAATACAGACTGACAGAAACACAGACTGAAAGAAACAGATTCGGACAGGAACAAAGACTGACAGGAACACAGACTGACTGGAATACAGACATTCAGAAACACAGACTGAAAGAAGCACAGACTGACAGGAACACAGACTGACAGAAATACAGATTGGCAGGACACTGACTGACAGAAACACAGACTGACAGAAAGACAGACTGACAGAAACACGGACTGACAGAAACACAGACTGACGAATACAGACTGACAGGAACATAGACTGACTGGAACATAGACTGCCCAAAACATAGTGTGACAGGAACATAGACTGACGTTAACAGAGACTGGCAGGAACACAGAATTACAGGAACATGGACTGACAGGAACATAGACTGAACGAAACATAGACGGACAGGAACACAGACTGACAGGAACATGGACTGACCGAAACACAGACTGACAGGAACACAGACTGACAGAAATACAGATTGGCAGGACACTGACTGACAGAAACACAGACTGAAAGGAACACAGTCTGACAGGAACACAGGCTGACAGAAACACAGACTGACAGACTCACAGACTGAAAGAAACACAGACTGAAATAAATACAGACTGACAGAAACAGATTCGGACAGGAACAAAGACTGACAGGAACACAGACTGACTGGAATACAGACATTCAGAAACACAGACTGAAAGAAGCACAGACTGACAGGAATACAGACTGACAGGAACACAGACTGTCAGGACAAAGACTGACAGGAACACTCATTGACAAGAACACAGACTGTCAGGAACACAGAACGACAGAAACAGAGTCGGACAGGAACACAGACTGACAGAAACACTGACCGCAACACAGACTGACTGGAACACAGACTGACAGAAAACAGAATCTGACAGCAAAAGAGTCTGACAGGAATACAGACTGATAGAAACACAGACAGACAGGAACACAGATTGACAATAACACTGACTGACAAGAATACAGTGTGACTGAAACACAGAATGACAGGAACACTGACAGACTGTAACACAGACTAACAGGAACACAAACTGACAGAAACACAGATTGACAGTAACACAGACTGACAGAAACACAGACAGAAACACAGACTGACTGGAACACAGACTGACAGAAAACAGAATCTGACAGCAAAAGAGTCTGACAGGAATACAGACTGACAGAAACACAGACCGACAGGAACACAGATTGACAAGAACACAGAATGTCACGAACACAGACTGACAGAAACATTGACCGAAACACAGACTGATTGGAACACAGACTGACAGAAAACAGAATCTGAAAGCAAAAGTGTCTGACAGGAATACAGACTGACAGAAACATAGACCGACAGGAACAGAGATTGACAAGAACACTGACTGACAAGAATACAGTGTGACTGAAACACAGAATGACAGGAACACTGACAGACTGTAACACAGACTAACAGGAACACAGACTGACAGAAACACAGATTGACAGTAACACAGACTGACAGAAACACAGACTGACAGGAACACAGACTGACAGAAACACAGACTGACAGAATCACAGACTGAAAGAAGCACAGACTGAAAGGAATACAGACTGACAGAAACACAGACTGACAGGAACACAGGCTGACATAAATACAGACTGACAGGAACACAGATTGACAAGAACACAGAATGTCAGGAACACAGACTGACAGAAACATTGACCGAAACACAGACTGATTGGAACACAGACTGACAGAAAACAGAATCTGAAAGCAAAAGAGTCTGACAGGAATACAGACTGACAGAAACAGATTCGGACAGGAACAAAGACTGACAGGAACACAGACTGACTGGAATACAGACATTCAGAAACACAGACTGAAAGAAGCACAGACTGACAGGAACACAGACTGACAGGAACACAGACTGTCAGGACAAAGACTGACAGGAACACTCATTGACAAGAACACAGACTGTCAGGAACACAGAACGACAGAAACAGAGTCGGACAGGAACACAGACTGACAGAAACACTGACCGCAACACAGACTGACTGGAACACAGACTGACAGAAAACAGAATCTGACAGCAAAAGAGTCTGACAGGAATACAGACTGATAGAAACACAGACGGACAGGAACACAGATTGACAATAACACTGACTGACAAGAATACAGTGTGACTGAAACACAGAATGACAGGAACACTGACAGACTGTAACACAGACTAACAGGAACACAAACTGACAGAAACACAGATTGACAGTAACACAGACTGACAGAAACACAGACAGAAACACAGACTGACTGGAACACAGACTGACAGAAAACAGAATCTGACAGCAAAAGAGTCTGACAGGAATACAGACTGACAGAAACACAGACCGACAGGAACACAGATTGACAAGAACACAGAATGTCACGAACACAGACTGACAGAAACATTGACCGAAACACAGACTGATTGGAACACAGACTGACAGAAAACAGAATCTGAAAGCAAAAGAGTCTGACAGGAATACAGACTGACAGAAACATAGACCGACAGCAACACAGATTGACAAGAACACTGACTGACAAGAATACAGTGTGACTGAAACACAGAATGACAGGAACACTGACAGACTGTAACACAGACTAACAGGAACACAGACTGACAGAAACACAGATTGACAGTAAAACAGACTGACAGAAACACAGACTGACAGGAACACAGACTGACAGAAACACAGACTGACAGAATCACAGACTGAAAGAAGCACAGACTGAAAGGAATACAGACTGACAGAAACACAGACTGACAGGAACACAGGCTGACATAAAAACAGACTGACAGGAACACAGATTGACAAGAACACAGAATGTCAGGAACACAGACTGACAGAAACATTGACCGAAACACAGACTGATTGGAACACAGACTGACAGAAAACAGAATCTGAAAGCAAAAGAGTCTGACAGGAATACAGACTGACAGAAACATAGACCGACAGGAACACAGATTGACAAGAACACTGACTGACAAGAATACAGTGTGACTGAAACACAGAATGACAGGAACACTGACAGACTGTAACACAGACTAACAGGAACACAGACTGACAGAAACACAGATTGACAGTAACACAGACTGACAGAAACACAGACTGACAGGAACACAGACTGACAGAAACACAGACTGACAGAATCACAGACTGAAAGAAGCACAGACTGAAAGGAATACAGACTGACAGAAACACAGACTGACAGGAACACAGGCTGACATAAATACAGACATACAGGAACACAGACTGACAGGAAGACAGAATGACAGTAACACGGACTGACAGAAACAGAGACTGACAGGAGCATAGACTGACAGGAACATAGACTGCCCAAAACATAGTGTGACAGGAACATAAACTGACGTTAACAGTGGCTGACAGGAACACAGAATTACAGGAACATAGATTGACAGGAACATAGACAGAACGAAACATAGACTGACAGGAACACAGACTGACATGAACATAGACTGACCGAAACATAGACTTACAGGAACACAGACTGACTGAAACATAGACAGAAAGAAACACAGACTGACAGGAGTACAGAAACACAGACCGACAGGAACACAGACTGACAGAAAACAGAGACTGACAGCAAAACAGAATGACAGGAACACAGACTGACAGAAACGCAGACTGAAAGAAACACAGACTGACAGGAATACAGACTGACAGAAACACAGACTGACAGGAACACAGATTGACAAGAACACTGACTGACAAGAATTAAGACTGACAGAAACGCAGAATGACAGGAACACAGACTGACAGAAACACAGGCTGTCAGGAATACAGACTGACAGGAACACAGACTGACAGATACATAGACTGACGAAAACATACTGTGACAGGAACATAGACTGACGGTAACAGTGACTGACAGGAACGCGGACAGACATGACGACAGGCTACTGAAACACAGGCTGACAGGACATAGACTGACAGAAACACAGACTGACAGGAACATAGGCTGGCAGGAACACTGACTGACAGGAATACAGTGTTACTGAAACACAGAATGACAGGAACACTGACTGATGTAACACAGACTGTCAGGAACACAGAATGACAGAAACAGAGTCGGACAGGAACACAGACTGACAGAAACACTGACAGAAACAGAGACTGACTGGAACACAGACTGACAGAAAACAGATACTGACAGCAAAAGAGACTGACATGAATACAGACTGACAGAAACACAGACTGACAGGAAAACTGACTGACAGGAACACAGGTTGACTGAAACACAGACTGACAGGAAGACAGACTGACAGGAACATCGACAGACCAAAACATAGACTTACAGGAACACGGACTGAAAGAAACACAGACTGACAGGAACATAGACTGACAGGAACATAGACTGACCGAAACGTAGACTGACAGGAACATAGAACGACAGGAACATAGACTGACCGAAACATAGACTTACAGGAACACAGACTGACAGGAACGCAGACTGACAGGAACATCGACTGACCAAAACATAGTGTGACAGGAACATAGACTGATAGTAACAGTGACTGACAGGAACACAGAGACTGAAAGGAACACAGACGGACAGGAACACAGACTGATAAGAAACACAGATTGACAGGACACTGACTGACAGAAACGCATACTGACAGTAACACAGACTGACAGGAACACAGGCTGACAGAAACACAGACAGACAGAATAACAGTCTGAAAGAAACACAGCAAGACAGGAATAAAGACTGACAGAAACACAGATTGACAGGAACACTGACAGACAGAAACACAGATTGACAGGACACTGACTGATAGAAACACAGACTGACAGGAATACATACTGACCGGAACACAGAACGACAGGAACATAGACTGACCGAAACATAGACTTACAGGAACACAGACTGACAGGAACGCAGACTGACAGGAACATCGACTGACCAAAACATAGTGTGACAGGAACATAGACTGATAGTAACAGTGACTGACAGGAACACAGAGACTGAAAGGAACACAGACGGACAGGAACACAGACTGATAAGAAACACAGATTGACAGGACACTGACTGACAGAAACGCATACTGACAGTAACACAGACTGACAGGAACACAGGCTGACAGAAACACAGACAGACAGAATAACAGTCTGAAAGAAACACAGCAAGACAGGAATAAAGACTGACAGAAACACCGATTGACAGGAACACTGACAGACAGAAACACAGATTGACAGGACACTGACTGATAGAAACACAGACTGACAGGAATACATACTGACCGGAACACAGACTGACAGGAACATAGACTGACAGGAACATAGACTGCCGGTAACTGAGACTGACAGGAACACAGACTGACAGGAAACAGAGACTGACAGGAACACAGACTGACAGAAACACTGACAGAAACAGAGACTGACTGGAACACAGACTGACAGAAAACAAAAACTGACAGCAAAAGAGACTGACAGGAATACAGACTGACAGAAACACAGACTGACAGGAACACCGACTGACAGAAATACAGATTGACAGGACACTGACTGATAGAAACACAGACTGACAGGAAGACAGACTGACAGGTACACAGACTGACTGAAACACAGACTGACAGGAATACAGATTGACAGGAACACAGACTGACATGGACATAGACTGACAGGAACATAGACTGACCAAAACATAGTCTGACAGGAACAAAGACTGCCGGTACCAGAGACTGACAGGAACACAGACTGACAGGAAACAGAGACTACAGCAAAACAGACTGGCAGGAACACAGACTGACAGAAACACAGACTGAAAGAAACACAGACTGACAGAAACACAGACTGACAGGAACATAGATTGACAGGAACATAGACTGACAGGAACATAGACTGACGGTAACTGTGTCTGACAGGAATACAGAGACTGTCAGCGAAACAGCCTGACAGGAACACAGACTGACAGGAATACAGACTGATAGAAACACAGACCGACAGCAACACACTCTGACAGGAACACTGACTGACAAGAATACAGACTGACAGAAACGCAGAATGACAGGAACACAGACTGATCGAAACACAGACTGACAGGAATACAGACTGACAGCAACACAGACTGACAGGAACATAGATTGACAGGAACATAGACTGACAGGAAAACAGACTGACAGGAACATAGATTGACCGAAGCAAAGACTGACAGGAACAAAGACTGACAGGAACAAAGACTGACCGGAATGTAGACTGATCAAAACATAGTCTGACAGGAACATAGACTGACAGGAATATAGACTGACTGGAACACAGACTGACAGGAACATAGATTGTCCGAAGCATAGACTGACAGGAACACAGACTGACAGGAACATAAACTGACACGAACGCAGACTGACAGGAACACAGACTGCGAGGATCATAGACTGACAGGAACATAGATTGACAGGAACACAGACTGACAGGAACATAGACTGAGAGGAACAAAGAGTGACAGGCACATATACTGACAGGAACGCAGACTGACAGTAACACAGACTGACAGGAACATACACTAACTGAAACACAGACTGACAGGAACACAGACTGGCAGGAACACAGACTGACAAGAACAAAGACTGAACGGAACATAGACTGATCAAAACATTGTCTGACAGGAATGACAGGAACCCAGACTGACAGGATCATAGACTGACAGGAATACAGACTGACAGGAACACTGACTGCGAGGATCATAGACTGACAGGAACATAGATTGACAGGAACACAGACTGACAGGAACATAGACTGAGAGGAACAAAGAGTGACAGGAACATATACTGACAGGAACGTAGACTGACAGGAAAACAGACTGACAGGAACATACACTAACCGAAACACAGACTGACAGGAACACAGACTGGCAGGAACACAGACTGACAAGAACACTGACTGACAGGAATACAGACTGACAGGAATAAAGACTGACAGGGACATAGACTGACAGGAACGCAGTCTGGCAGGAACAAAGACTGATAGAAACAGAGACTGACAGGAATAGGGACTGACAGAAATGCAGCTTGACTGGAACACAGACTGAAAGGAACACAGACTGATAGGAATATAGACTGGCAGTAACATAGACTGACAGAAACATAGATTGACAGGACATAGACTGATAGGAACACAGACTGACAGGAACACTGACTGACAGGACGCAGACTGACAGAAAACAAAGACTGACAGGAAAACAGACTGACAGGACACAGACTGACAGGACACAGACTGACAGGAACACTCATTGACAGGAACACAGACTGTCAGGAACACAGACTGACAAGAACAGAGGCTGACAGAATCACAGACTGATAGGACACAGACCGACAGGAACACTGACCGACAGGTCACATCCTGTCGGACACACACTGACAGGACACAAACTGACAGAAACACAGACTGACAGGACACAGGCTGACAGAAACACAGGCTTCCAGAAACACAGACTGACAGAAATACAGACCGACAGCAACACACTCTGACAAGAACACTGACTGACAAGAATACAGACTGACAGAAACGCAGAATGACAGGAACACAGACTGATAGAAACACAGACTGACAGGAATACAGACTGACAGCAACACAGACTGACAGGAACATAGATTGACAGGAACATAGACTGACAGGAAAAGAGACTGACAGGAACATAGATTGACCGAAGCAAAGACTGACAGGAACAAAGACTGACAGGAACAAAGACTGACCGGAACATAGACTGATCAAAACATTGTCTGACAGGAACATAGACTGAAGATAACATAGACTGACAGGAACACAGACTGACAGGAACATAGACTGACTGAAACATGGACTGAAAGGAACATAGACTGACAGGAACACATACTGACAGGAACATAGACTGACCGAAACATAGACTGACAGGAACACAGACTGACAGGAACATAGACTGACCGAAAAATAGACTGACAGGAACACAGACTGACAGGAACACAGGCTGACAGGAACACAGACTGACAGGAACATAGACTGACAGGAATACAGAGTGACAGGAACACAGACTGAGAGGAACATAGACTGACAGGAACAAACACTGACAGGTACACAGACTGACAGGGAACACAGACAGACAGAAACATAGACTGACAGGAGCATATACTGACAGGAACGCAGACTGACAGGAACACAGACTGACAGGAACATATACTAACAGAAACACAGACTGACAGGAACACAGACTGACAGGAACACAGACTGACAAGAACACTGACTGACAGGAATACAGACTGACAGGAATAAAGACTGACAGGAACATAGACTGACAGGAACGCAGTCTGACAGGAACAAAGACTGACAGAAACAGAGACTGACAGGAATAGGGACTGACAGAAATGCAGCTTGACAGGAACACAGACTGAAAGGAACACAGTCTGACAGGATTATAGACTGGCCGTAACATAGACTGACATAAACATAGACTTACAGGAACACTGACTGACAGGACACAGACTGACAGAAAACAAAGACTGACAGGAAAACAGACTGACAGGACACAGACTGACAGGAACACTCAGTGACAGGAACACAGACTGTCAGGAACACAGACTGACAGAAACAGAGTCGGACAGGAACACAGAATGACAGAAACACTGACAGAAACACAGAATGACAGGAACACAGACTGACAAGAACAGAGGATGACAGAATCAAAGACTGATAGGACACATACTGACAGGACACAGACTGACAGAAACACTGACTGACAGGAACAGAGGCTGACTGAAATACAGACTGACAGGACACAGACTGACAGAAAAACAGCATGACAGGAAATGCAGACTGACAGGAACACAGGCTGATTGAAACACAGACTGACAGGACACAGACTGACAGAAACACAGACTGACAGGACACAGGCTGACAGAAACACAGGCTTACAGAAACACAGACTGACAGGAATACAGACTGACAGAAACACTGACTGACAGGAACATAGACTGACAGGAACATAGACTGACACTAACAGTGACTGAAGGAATACGGAGACTGACAGAAAAACAGACTGACAGGAAAACAGGCAGACAGAAACATAGACTGACAGGAGCATATACTGACAGGGAACATAGACTGACTGGAACATAGACTGACCAAAACATAGACTGACAGGAACACTGACTGACAGGAACACGGACTGACAGGAACACAGACTGACAGGAACACAGACAGACAGGACACAGATTGACAGAAACACAGCATGACAGGAAATTCGTACTGACATGAACACAGGCTGACTGAAACACAGACTGACAGGACAAAGACTGTCAGAAACACACACTGACAGGAACATACACTGACTGAAACACATTCTGACAAGAACACAGACTGACAAGAATACAGACTGACAGGAACACAGACTGACAAGAATACAGACTGATAGAAATGCAGAATGACAGGAACACAGACGTATAGAGACACAGACTGACAGGAATACAGACTGACAGGAACACAGACTGACAGCAACACACTCTGACAAGAACACAGACTGACAAGAATACAGACTGATAGAAATTCAGAATGACAGGAACAGAGACGTATAGAAACACAGACTGACAGGAATACAGACTGACAGGTACACAGACAGACAGAAACATAGACTGACAGGAACATAGACTGACCGAAACATAGACTGACAGGAACACTGACTGACAGGAACACTGACTGACAGGAACACGGACTGACATGAACACAGACTGACAGGAACACAGACTGAGAGGAACATAGACTGACAGGAACAGAGACTGAGAGGAACACTGACTGACAAGAACACTGACTGACAGGAATACAGACTGACAGGAATAAAGACTGACAGGAACATCGGCTGACAGGAACGCAAACTGACATGAACAAAGACTGACAGGAACATGGACTAATAGAAACGCAGAATGACAGGAACGCAGACTGACAGAAACACAGACTGACAGGAATAGAGACTGGCAGGAACAAAGACAGACATAAACATAGACTGACAGGACACAGACTGATAGGAACACAGACTGACAGGAACACTGACTGACAGGAACACAGACTGACAGGAACATAGACTGACAGGTACATAGACTGACAGGAACATAGACTGACGGTAACAGTGACTTACAGGAATACAGAGACTGACAGAAAAACAGACTGACAGGAACACAGACAGACAGAAACATAGAGTGACAGGGAACATAGACTGACAGGAACATAGACTGACCGAAACATAGACTGACAGGAACACTGACTGACAGGAACACGGACTGACAGGAACACGGACTGACATGAACACAGACTGGCAGGAACACAGACTGACAAGAACACTGACTGACAGGAATACAGACTGACAGGAATAAAGACTGACAGGGACATAGACTGACAGGAACGCAGTCTGGCAGGAACAAAGACTGACAGAAACAGAGACTGACAGGAATAGGGACTGACAGAAATGCAGCTTGACTGGAACACAGACTGAAAGGAACACAGACTGATAGGAATATAGACTGGCAGTAACATAGACTGACAGAAACATAGACTGACAGGACATAGACTGATAGGAACACTGACTGACAGGACACAGACTGACAGGACACAGACTGACAGGAACACTCATTGACAGGAACACAGACTGTCAGGAACATCAGACTGACAAGAATAGAGGCTGACAGAATCACAGACTGATAGGACACAGACTGACAGGCAAACAGACTGACAGGAACACTGACCGACAGGTCACATCCTGTCGGACACACACTGACAGGACACAGACTGACAGAAACACAGACTGACAGGACACAGGCTGACAGAAACACAGGCTAACAGAAACACACACTGACAGGAATACAGACCGACAGCAACACACTCTGACAAGAACACTGACTGACAAGAATACAGACTGACAGAAACGCAGAATGACAGGAACACAGACTGATAGAAACACAGACTGACAGGAATACAGACTGACAGCAACACAGACTGACAGGAACATAGATTGACAGGAACATAGACTGACAGGAAAACAGACTGACAGGAACATAGATTGACCGAAGCAAAGACTGACAGTAAAAAAGACTGACAGGAACAAAGACTGACAGGAACAAAGACTGACCGGAACATAAACTGATCAAAACATTGTCTGACAGGAACATAGACTGAAGATAACATAGACTGACAGGAACACAGACTGACAGGAACATAGACTGACTGAAACATGGACTGAAAGGAACATAGACTGACAGGAACACATACTGACAGGAACATAGACTGACCGAAACATAGACTGACAGGAACACAGACTGACAGGAACATAGACTGACCGAAAAATAGACTGACAGGAACACAGACTGACAGGAACACAGGCTGCCAGGAACACAGACTGACAGGAACATAGACTGACAGGAATACAGACTGACAGGAACACAGACTGAGAGGAACATAGACTGACAGGAACAAACACTGACAGGTACACAGACTGACAGGGAACACAGACAGACAGAAACATAGACTGACAGGAACGCAGTCTGACAGGAACAAAGACTGACAGGAACACAGACTGACAGGAACACATACTAACAGAAACACAGACTGACAGGAACACAGACTGACAGGAACACAGACTGACAAGAACACTGACTGACAGGAATACAGACTGACAGCAATAAAGACTGACAGGAACATAGACTGACAGGAACGCAGTCTGACAGGAACAAAGACTGACAGAAACAGAGACTGACAGGAATAGGGACTGACAGAAATGCAGCTTGACAGGAACACAGACTGAAAGGAACACAGACTGACAGGATTATAGACTGGCCGTAACATAGACTGACATAAACATAGACTGACAGGATACAGACTGATAGGAACACAGACTGACAGGAACACTGACTGACAGGACACAGACTGACATAAAACAAAGACTGACAGGAAAACAGACTGACAGGACACAGACTGACAGGAAAACTCAGTGACAGGAGCACAGACTGTCAGGAACACAGACTGACAGAAACAGAGTCGGACAGGAACACAGAATGACAGAAACACTGACAGAAACACAGACTGACAGGAACACAGACTGACAAGAACAGAGGCTGACAGAATCAAAGTTTGATAGGACACAGACTGACAGGACACAGACTGACAGAAACACTGACTGACAGGAACAGAGGCTGACTGAAATACAGACTGACAGGACACAGACTGACAGAAAAACAGCATGACAGGAAATGCGGACTGACAGGAACACAGGCTGATTGAAACACAGACTGACAGGACACAGACTGACAGAAACACAGACTGACAGGACACAGGCTGACAGAAACACAGGCTTACAGAAACACAGACTGACAGGAATACAGACAGACAGGAATACAGACTGACAGAAACACTGACTGAAAGGAACATAGACTGACAGGAACATAGACTGACGGTAACAGTGGCTAAAGGAATACGGAGACTGACAGAAAAACAGACTGACAGGAAAACAGACAGACAGAAACATAGACTGACAGGAGCATATACTGATAGGGAACATAGACGGACAGGAACATAGACTGACCAAAACATAGACTGACAGGAACAATGACTGACAGGGACACGGACTGACAGGAACACGGACTGACAGGAACACAGACTGACAGGAACACAGACAGACAGGAACACTCATTGACAGGAACACAGACTGTCAGGAACTCAGACTGACGGAAACAGAGTCGGACAGGAACATAGACTGACAGAAACACTGACAAAAACACAGACTGACAGAAACACTGACTGACAGGAACAGAGGCTGACTGAAATACAGACAGACAGGACACAGATTGACAGAAACACAGCATGACAGGAAATTCGTACTGACATGAACACAGGCTGACTGAAACACAGACTGACAGGACAAAGACTGACAGAAACACACACTGACAGGAACATACACTGACTGAAACACACTCTGACAAGAACACAGACTGACAAGAATACAGACTGACAGGAACACAGACTGACAAGAATACAGACTGATAGAAATGCAGAATGACAGGAACACAGACGTATAGAGACACAGACTGACAGGAATACAGACTGACAGGAACACAGACCGACAGCAACACACTCTGACAAGAACACAGACTGACAAGAATACAGACTGATAGAAATTCAGAATGACAGGAACACAGACGTATAGAAACACAGACTGACAGGAATACAGACTGACAGGAACACAGACTGACAGGAACATAGACTGACAGGAACATAGACTGACAGGAACATAGACTGACGGTAACAGTGACTTACAGGAATACAGAGACTGACAGGAAAACAGACTGACAGGAACACAGACAGACAGAAACATAGACTGACAGGAGCATATACTGACAGGGAACATAGACTGACAGGAACATAGACTGACCGAAACATAGACTGACAGGAACACTGACTGACAGGAACACGGACTGACAGTAACACGGACTGTCATGAACACAGACTGACAGGAACACAGACTGAGAGGAACATAGACTGACAGGAACAGAGACTGAGAGGAACACTGACTGACAAGAACACTGACTGACAGGAATACAGACTAACAGAAACGCAGAATGACAGGAACACAGACTGACAGAAACACAGACTGACAGGAATAGAGACTGGCAGGAACACAGAAAGACATAAACATAGACTGACAGGACACAGACTGATAGGAACACAGACTGACAGGAACACTGACTGACAGGAAACAGACTGACAGGAACACAGACAGACAGAAACATAGACTGACAGGGAACATAGACTGACAGGAACATAGACAGACCGAAACATAGACTGATAGGAACACTGACGTATAGGAACACGGACTGACAGGAACACGGACTGACATGAGCACAGACTGACAGGAACACAGACTGAGAGGAACATTGACTGACAGGAACATAGATTGACAGGAACACAGACTGACAGGAACATAGACTGAGAGGATCAAATACTGACAGGAACATATACTGACAGGAACACAGACTGACAGAGAAGACAGGCAGACAGAAACATAGACTGACAGGAGCATATACTAACAGATACACGGACTGACAGGAACAGAGACTGAGAGGAACACTGACTGACAAGAACACTGACTGACAGGAATACAGACTGACAGGAGTAAAGACTGACAGGAACATCGACTGACAGGAAAGAAAACTGACATGAACAAAGACTGACAGGAACATAGACTAACAGAAACGCAGAATGACAGGAACACAGACTGACAGAAACACAGACTGACAGGAATAGAGACTGACAGAAACGCAGCTTGACATGAACACAGACTGAAAGGAACACAGACTGACAGGAATATAGACTGGCAGGAACATAGACTGACATAAACATAGACTGACAGTACACAGACTGATAGGAACACAGACTGACAGGAACACTGACTGACAGGATACAGACTGACAAAAAAGAAAGACTGACAGGAAAACAGACTGACAGGAACAAAGACTGACAGGACACAGACTGACAGGAACACACATTGACAGGAACACAGACTGTCAGGAACACCGACTGACAGAAACAGAGTCGGACAGGAACACAGACTGACAGAAAGACTGACAGAAACACAGACTGATAGGACACAGACTGATAGGGACACAGACTGACAGGAACACTGACTGACAGGACACATCCTGTCTTGACACAGACTGACAGGACACAGACTGACAGAAACACAGACTGACAGGACACAGGCTGACAGAAACACAGGCTTACAGAAACACAGATTGACAGGAATACAGGCTGACAGGAATGCAGACTGACAGGACACAGACTGACAGAAAGACAGACTGACAGGAACATAGACTGACAGTAACACTGACTGACAGGAATACAGTGTGACTGAAACACAGAAAGACAGGAACACTGACTGACAGGAACACAGACAGACAGGAACACAGACTGACAGAAACACAGATTGACAGGAAACTGACTGACAGAAACACAGACTGACAGGAACACAGTCTGACAGGAACACAGGCTGACAGAAACACAGACTGACAGAAACACAGACTGAAAGATACACAGACTGACAGAAACACAGACTGACAGGTATACAGACTGACAGAAACACAGACCGACAGCAACACACTCTGACAAGAACACAGACTGACAAGAATACAGACTGACAGAAACGCAGAATGACAGGAACACAGACGTATAGAAACACAGACTAACAGGAATATGGACTGACAGGAACACAGACTGACAGGAACATAGATTGACAGGAACATAGACTGACAGGAACATAGACTGACTTTAACAGTGTCTGACAGGAATACAGAGACTGACACCAAAACAGACTGAGAGGAACACAGACTGACAGGAATACAGACTGATAGAAACACAGACGGACAGCAACACACTCTGACAAGAACACTGACTGACAACAATACAGACTGACAGAAACGCAGAATGACAGGAACACAGACTGATAGAAACACAGACTGACAGGAATACAGAATGACAGCAACACAGACTGACAGGAACATAGATTGACAGGAGCATGGACTGACAGGAAAACAGACTGACCGGAACATAGATTGAGCGAAGCAAAGACTGACAGGAACAAAGACGGACAGGAACATAGACTGATCAAAACATTGTCTGACAGGAACATAGACTGAATATAACATAGACTGACAGGAACACAGACTGACAGGAACATAGACTGACTGAAACATAGACTGAAAGGAACATAGACTGACAGGAACACAGACTGACAGGAACATAGACTGACCGAAACATAGACTGACAGGAACAGAGACTGACAGGACATAGACTGACCGAAACATAGACTGACAGGAACACAGACTGACAGGAACACTGACTGACAGGAACATAGACTGACAGGAATACAGACTGACAGGAACACAGACTGAGAGGAACATAGACTGACACGAACATAGATTGACAGGAACGCAGACTGACAGGAACATAGACTGAGAGGAACAAAGACTGACAGGAACACAGACTGACAGGAACATATACTAACAGAAACACAGACTGACAGGAACACAGACTGACAGGAACACAGACTGACAAGAACACTGACAGACAGGAATACAGACTGACTGGAATAAAGACTGACAGGAACATAGACTGACAGGAACGCAGACTGACAGGAACAAAGACTGACAGAAACAGAGACTGACACGAATAGGGACTGACAGAAATCCAGCTTGACAGGAACACAGACTGAAAGGAACGCAGACTGACAGGAACATAGACTGAGAGGAACAAAGACTGACAGGAACACAGACTGACAGGAGCATATACTAACAGATACACAGACTGACAGGAACAGAGACTGACAGGAACACTGACTGACAAGAACACTGACTGACAGGAATACAGACTGACAGGAATAAAGACTGACAGGAACATCGACTGACAGGAAAGCAAACTGACATGAACAAAGACTGACAGGAACAAAGACTAACAGAAACGCAGAATGACAGGAACACAGACTGACAGAAACACAGACTGACAGGAAAAGAGACTGACAGAAACGCAGCTTGACATGAACACAGACTGAAAGGAACACAGACTGACAGGAATATAGACTGGCAGGAACATAGACTGACATAAACATAGACTGACAGGACACAGACTGATAGGAACACAGACTGACAGGAACACTGACTGACAGGATACAGACTGACAAAAAACAAAGACTGACAGGAAAACAGACTGACAGGAACAAAGACTGACAGGACACAGACTGACAGGAACACACATTGACAGGAACACAGACTGTCAGGAACACCAACTGACAGAAACAGAGTCGGACAGGAACACAGACTGACAGAAAGACTGACAGAAACACAGACTGATAGGACACAGACTGATAGGGACACAGACTGACAGGAACACTGACTGACAGGACACATCCTGTCTTGACACAGACTGACAGGACACAGACTGACAGAAACACAGACTGACAGGACACAGGCTGACAGAAACACAGGCTTACAGAAACACAGACTGACAGGAATACAGGCTGACAGGAATACAGACTGACAGAAACTCTGACTGACATGAACAGAGACTGACAGGAATGCAGACTGACAGGACACAGACTGACAGAAAGACAGACTGACAGGAACACTGACTGACAGGAATACAGTGTGACTGAAACACAGAAAGACAGGAACACTGACTGACAGGAACACAGACTGACAGAAACACAGATTGACAGGAAACTGACTGACAGAAACACAGACTGACAGGAACACAGTCTGACAGGAACACAGGCTGACAGAAACACAGACTGACAGAAACACAGACTGAAAGATACACAGACTGACAGAAACACAGACTGACAGGTATACAGACTGACAGAAACACAGACCGACTGCGACACACTCTGACAAGAACACAGACTGACAAGAATACAGACTGACAGAAACGCAGAATGACAGGAACACAGACGTATAGAAACACAGACTAACAGGAATACGGACTGACAGGAACACAGACTGACAGGAACATAGATTGACAGGAACATAGACTGACAGGAACATAGACTGACGGCAACAGTGTCTGACAGGAATACAGAGACTGACACCAAAACAGACTGAGAGGAACACAGACTGACAGGAATACAGACTGATAGAAACACAGACGGACAGCAACACACTCTGACAAGAACACTGACTGACAACAATACAGACTGACAGAAACGCAGAATGACAGGAACACAGACTGATAGAAACACAGACTGACAGGAATACAGAATGACAGCAACACAGACTGACAGGAACATAGATTGACAGGAACATGGACTGACAGGAACAAAGACGGACAGGAACATAGACAGATCAAAACATTGTCTGACAGGAACATAGACTGAATATAACATAGACTGACAGGAACACAGACTGACAGGAACATAGACTGACTGAAACATAGACTGAAAGGAACATAGACTGACAGGAACACAGACTGACAGGACATAGACTGACCGAAACATAGACTGACAGGAACACAGACTGACAGGAACACTGACTGACAGGAACATAGACTGACAGGAATACAGACTGACAGGAACACAGACTGAGAGGAACATAGACTGACACGAACATAGATTGACAGGAACGCAGACTGACAGGAACATAGACTGAGAGGAACAAAGACTGACAGGAACACAGACTGACAGGAACATATACTAACAGAAACACAGACTGACAGGAACACAGACTGACAGGAACACAGACTGACAAGAACACTGACAGACAGGAATACAGACTGACAGGAATAAAGACTGACAGGTACATAGACTGACAGGAACGCAGACTGACAGGAACAAAGACTGACAGAAACAGAGACTGACACGAATAGGGACTGACAGAAATCCAGCTTGACAGGAACACAGACTGAAAGGAACACAGACTGAAAGGAATATAGACTGGCAGTAACATAGACTGAAAGGAACGATGACTGACAGGACACAGACTGACAGAAAACAAAGACTGACAGGAAAACAGACTGACAGGAACACAGACTGACAGGATACAGACTGACAGGAACACAGACTGACAGAAACAGAGTCGGACAGGAACACAGACTGACAGAAACACTGACAGAAACACAGACTGACAGGAACACAGACTGACAAGAACAGAGGCTGTCAGAATCACAGACTGATAGGACACAGACGGCCTGGCAAATAGACTGAAAGGAACACTGACTGACAGGACACATCCTGTCGGACACTCACTGACAGGACACAGACTGAGAGAAACACAGACTGACAGGACACAGGCTGACAGTGACACAGGCTTACAGAAACACAGACTGACAGGAATAGAGACAGACAGGAATACAGACTGACAGAAACACAGACTGACAGGAACGGAGGCTGACTGAAATACAGACTGACAGGACACAGACTGACAGAAACACAGCATGACAGAAAATGTGGACTGACAGGAACACAGGCTGACTGAAACACAGACTGATGGTACAAAGACTGACAGAAACACAGACTGACAGGAACATAGACTGACAGCAACACTGACTGACAGGAATACAATGTGACTGAAACACAGAAAGCCCGGAACACTGACTAACAGGAACACAGACAGACAAGAACACTGACTAACAGAAACACAGATTGACAGGAAACTGACAGACAGAAACACAGACTGACAGGAACACAGACTGACTGAATCACAGACTGAAAGAAACACAGACTGACAGGAATACAGACTGACACAAACACAGACGGACAAAAACACAGGCTGACAGAAATAGAGATTGACAGGACACTGACTGATAGAAGCACAGACTGACAGGAATACAGACTGACAGGAACACAGACCGACAGCAACAGAATCTGACAAGAACACAGACTGACAAGAATACAGACTGATAGAAATGCAGAATGACAGGAACACAGACGTATAGAAACACAGACTAACAGGAATACAGACTGACAGGAACACAGACGGACAGGAACAGAGACTGACAGGAACATAGACTGACAGGAAAATAGACTGATGGTAAGAGTGACTGACAGGAATACAGAGACTGACAGCAGAACAGACTGACAGGAACAAAGACAGACAGAAACATAGACTGACAGGAGCATATACTGACAGGAACATATACTGACAGGAACACAGACTGACAGGGAACACGGACAGACAGAAACATAGACAGACCGAAACATAAACTGACAGAAACACAGACTGACAGGAATAGAGACTGACAGAAATGCAGCTTGACAGGAACACAGACAAAAAGGAACACAGACTGACAGGAACACTGACTGACAGGACACAGACTGACAGAAAACAAGGACTGACAGTAAAACAGACTGACAGGAACAAAGACTGACAGGACACAGACTGACAGGAACACTCATTGACAGGAACACAGACTGTCAGGAACACAGACTGACAGGAACAGATTCGGACAGGAACACAGACTGACAGAAACACTGACCGAAACACAGACTGATAGGACACAGACTGATAGGGACACAGACTGACAGGAACACTGACTGACAGGACACATCCTGTCGGACACAGACTGACAGGACACAAACTGACAGAAACACAGACTGACAGGACACAGGCTGACAGAAACACAGGCTGACAGAAACACAGACAGACAGGAATACACGCTGACAGTAATACAGACTGACAGAAACTCTGACTGACAGGAACAGAGTCTGACTGAAATACAGACTGACAGGACACAGACTGACAGAAAGACAGACTGACAGGAACACTGACTGACAGGAATACAGTGTGACTGAAACACAGAAAGACAGGAACACAGACTGAAAGGAAGACAGACTGACATGAACACGGACTGACAGAAACACTGACTGACAGGAATACAGACCGACGGAAATACAGACTGACAGGACGCAGACTGACAGAAACTCAGCCTGACAGGAAATGCTGACTGTCAGGAACACAGGCTGACTGAAACACTGACTGACAGGACATAGACTGACAGAAACACAGACTGACAGGAACATAGACTGACAGAACACAGATTGATAGGGCACTGACTGACAGAAACACAGACTGACAGGAACACAGTCTGACAGGAACACAGACTGACAGGGACACAGACTGAGAGGAACACAGACTGACAGGAACATAGATTGACAGGAACACAGACTGACAGTAACATAGACTGAGAGGAACAAATACTGACAGGAACATATACTGACTGGAACACAGACGGACAGGGAACCCAGACAGACAGAAACATAGACTGACAGGAGCATATACTGAGAGGAACGCAGACTGACAGGAACACAGACTGACAGGAACATATACTAACAGAAACACAGACTGACAGGAACACAGACTGACAGGAACACAGACTGACAAGAACACTGACTGACAGGAATACAGACTGACAGGAATAAAGACTGACAGGAAAATAGACTGACAGGAACATAGACTGACAGAAACACAGACTGACAGGAATAGAGACTGACAGAAATGCAGCTTCACAGGAACACAGACTGAAAGGCACACAGACTGACAGGAAGATGGACTGGCAGGAACATAGTCTGACATAAACATAGAATGACAGGACACAGACAGACAGAAAACAAAGACTGACAGGAAAACAGACTGACAGGAACAAAGTTCCGAAGAAGGGTCACTGACCCGAAACGTTAACTCTGCTTCTCTTTCCACAGATGCTGTTAGACCTGCTGAGTGATTCCAGCATTTCTTGTTTTTGTGACAGGAACAAAGACTGACAGGACACAGACTGACAGGAACACTCATTGACAGAAACACAGACTGACAGGAACACAGACTGTCAGTAATACAGACTGACAGAAACACAGACTGTCAGGACACAGACTGACATGAACAATCATTGACAAGAACACAGATTGTCAGGAACACAGACTGACAGAAACAGAGTCGGACAGGAACACAGACTGACAGAAACACTGACAGCAACACAGACTGACAGGAACATAGACTGACAAGAAAATAGACTGACAGGAACACAGACTGACAGAAACATAGACTGACCGAAACATAGATTGACAGGAACATAGTCTGACAGGAACACAGAATTACAGGAACATAGACTGACAGGAACATAGACTGACCGAAACATAGACTGACAGGAACACAGAAAGACAGGAACATAGACTGACTGAAACACAGACTTACAGGAACACAGACTGACAGGAACACAGACAGACAGGAACACAGACTGACAGATACACAGATTGACAAGACACTGACTGACAGAAACACAGACTGACAGGAACACAGACTGACAGGGACACAGACTGAGAGGAACATAAACTGACAGGAACATGGATTGACAGGAACACAGACTGACAGGAACATAGACTGAGAGGAACAAATACTGACAGGAACATATACTGACTGTAACACAGACGGACAGGGAACACAGACAGACAGATACATAGACTGACAGGAGCATATACTGAGAGGAACGCAGACCGACAGGAACACAGACTGACAGGAACATATACTAACAGAAACACAGACTGACAGGAACACAGCCTGACAGGAACACAGACTGACATGAACAAAGACTGACAGGAACATAAACTGACAGAAACACAGACTGACAGGAATAGAGACTGACAGAAATGCAGCTTGACAGGAACACAGACTGAAATGCACCCAGACTGACAGGAAGATAGACTGGCAGGAACATAGACTGACATAAACTTGTAATGATAGGACACAGACTGATAGGAACACAGACTGACAGGAACACTGACAGACAGGACACAGACTGACAGAAAACAAAGACTGACAGGAAAACAGACTGACAGGAACAAAGTTCCGAAGAAGGGTCACTGACCCGAAACGTTAACTCTGCTTCTCTTTCCACAGATGTTGCCAGACCTGCTGAGTGATTCCAGCATTTCTTGTTTTTGTGACATGAACAAAGACTGACAGGACACAGACTGACAGGAACACTCATTGACAGGAACACAGACTGTCAGGAACTCAGACTGACGGAAACAGAGTCGGACAGGAACATAGACTGACAGAAACACTGACAAAAACACAGACTGACAGGAACACAGACTGACAAGAACAGAGGCTGACAGAAACACAGACTGATAGGACACAGACTGATAGGGACACAGACTGACAGGAACACTGACTGACAGGACAGATCCTGTCGGACACAGACTGACAGGACACAGACTGACAGAAACACAGAGTGACAGGACACAGGATGACAGAAACACAGGCTTACAGAAACACAGACTGACAGGAATACAGGCTGACAGGAATACAGACTGACAGAAACTCAGACTGACAGGAACAGAGGCTGACAGAAACACAGATTGACAGGACACTGACTGATGGAAACATAGACTGACAGGAAGACAGAATGACAGGTACACAGACTGACAGGAAGACAGACTGACACGAACACGGACTGACAGAAACACTGACTGACAGGAATACAGACAGACTGAAATACAGACTGACAGGACGCAGACTAACAGAAACTCAGCCTGACAGGAAATGCTGACTGTCAGGAACACAGGCTGACTGAAACACTGACTGACAGGACATAGACTGACAGAAACACAGACTGACAGGAACATAGACTGACAGAAACACAGATTGATAGGGCACTGACTGACAGAAACACAGACTGACAGGAACACAGTCTGACAGGAAAACAGACTGACAGGGACACAGACTGAGAGGAACACAGACTGACAGGAACATAGATTGACAGGAACACAGACTGACAGTAACATAGACTGAGAGGAACAAATACTGACAGTAATATATACTGACTGGAACACAGACGGACAGGGAACACAGACAGACAGAAACATAGACTGACAGGAGCATATACTGAGAGGAACGCAGACTGACAGGAACACAGACTGACAGGAACATATACTAACAGAAACACAGACTGACAGGAACACAGACTGACAGGAACACAGACTGACAAGAACACTGACTGACAGGAATACAGACTGACAGGAATAAAGACTGACAGGAAAATAGACTGACAGGAACGCAGACTGACATGAACAAAGACTGACAGGAACATAGACTGACAGAAACACAGACTGACAGGAATAGAGACTGACAGAAATGCAGCTTGACAGGAACACAGACTGAAAGGCACACAGACTGACAGGAAGATGGACTGGCAGGAACATAGTCTGACATAAACATAGAATGACAGGACACAGACAGACAGAAAACAAAGACTGACAGGAAAACAGACTGACAGGAACAAAGTTCCGAAGAAGGGTCACTGACCCGAAACGTTAACTCTGCTTCTCTTTCCACAGATGCTGTTAGACCTGCTGAGTGATTCCAGCATTTCTTGTTTTTGTGACAGGAACAAAGACTGACAGGACACAGACTGACAGGAACACTCATTGACAGAAACACAGACTGACAGGAACACAGACTGTCAGTAATACAGACTGACAGAAACACAGACTGTCAGGACACAGACTGACATGAACAGTCATTGACAAGAACACAGATTGTCAGGAACACAGACTGACAGAAACAGAGTCGGACAGGAACACAGACTGACAGAAACACTGACAGCAACACAGACTGACAGGAACATAGACTGACAAGAACATAGACTGACAGGAACACAGACTGACAGAAACATAGACTGACTGAAACATAGACTGACAGGAACACAGTCTGACAGGAACACAGAATTACAGGAACATAGACTGACAGGAACATAGACTGACCGAAACATAGACTGACAGGAACACAGAAAGACAGGAACATAGACTGACTGAAACACAGACTTACAGGAACACAAACTGACAGGAACACAGACAGACAGGAACACAGACTGACAGAGACACAGATTGACAAGACACTGACTGACACAAACACAGACTGACAGGAACACAGACTGACAGGGACACAGACTGAGAGGAACATAAACTGACAGGAACATGGATTGACAGGAACACAGACTGACAGGAACATAGACTGAGAGGACACAGACTGACAGAAAACAAGGACTGACAGTAAAACAGACTGACAGGAACAAAGACTGACAGGACACAGACTGACAGGAACACGCATTGACAGGAACACAGACTGTCAGGAACACAGACTGACAGGAACAGATTCGGACAGGAACACAGACTGACAGAAACACTGACCGAAACACAGACTGATAGGACACAGACTGATAGGGACACAGACTGACAGGAACACTGACTGACAGGACACATCCTGTCGGACACAGACTGACAGGACACAAACTGACAGAAACACAGACTGACAGGACACAGGCTGACAGAAACACAGGCTGACAGAAACACAGACAGACAGGAATACACGCTGACAGTAATACAGACTGACAGAAACTCTGACTGACAGGAACAGAGTCTGACTGAAATACAGACTGACAGGACACAGACTGACAGAAAGACAGACTGACAGGAACACTGACTGACAGGAATACAGTGTGACTGAAACACAGAAAGACAGGAACACAGACTGAAAGGAAGACAGACTGACATGAACACGGACTGACAGAAACACTGACTGACAGGAATACAGACCGACGGAAATACAGACTGACAGGACGCAGACTGACAGAAACTCAGCCTGACAGGAAATGCTGACTGTCAGGAACACAGGCTGACTGAAACACTGACTGACAGGACATAGACTGACAGAAACACAGACTGACAGGAACATAGACTGACAGAACACAGATTGATAGGGCACTGACTGACAGAAACACAGACTGACAGGAACACAGTCTGACAGGAACACAGACTGACAGGGACACAGACTGAGAGGAACACAGACTGACAGGAACATAGATTGACAGGAACACAGACTGACAGTAACATAGACTGAGAGGAACAAATACTGACAGGAACATATACTGACTGGAACACAGACGGACAGGGAACCCAGACAGACAGAAACATAGACTGACAGGAGCATATACTGAGAGGAACGCAGACTGACAGGAACACAGACTGACAGGAACATATACTAACAGAAACACAGACTGACAGGAACACAGACTGACAGGAACACAGACTGACAAGAACACTGACTGACAGGAATACAGACTGACAGGAATAAAGACTGACAGGAAAATAGACTGACAGGAACATAGACTGACAGAAACACAGACTGACAGGAATAGAGACTGACAGAAATGCAGCTTCACAGGAACACAGACTGAAAGGCACACAGACTGACAGGAAGATGGACTGGCAGGAACATAGTCTGACATAAACATAGAATGACAGGACACAGACAGACAGAAAACAAAGACTGACAGGAAAACAGACTGACAGGAACAAAGTTCCGAAGAAGGGTCACTGACCCGAAACGTTAACTCTGCTTCTCTTTCCACAGATGCTGTTAGACCTGCTGAGTGATTCCAGCATTTCTTGTTTTTGTGACAGGAACAAAGACTGACAGGACACAGACTGACAGGAACACTCATTGACAGAAACACAGACTGACAGGAACACAGACTGTCAGTAATACAGACTGACAGAAACACAGACTGTCAGGACACAGACTGACATGAACAATCATTGACAAGAACACAGATTGTCAGGAACACAGACTGACAGAAACAGAGTCGGACAGGAACACAGACTGACAGAAACACTGACAGCAACACAGACTGACAGGAACATAGACTGACAAGAAAATAGACTGACAGGAACACAGACTGACAGAAACATAGACTGACCGAAACATAGATTGACAGGAACATAGTCTGACAGGAACACAGAATTACAGGAACATAGACTGACAGGAACATAGACTGACCGAAACATAGACTGACAGGAACACAGAAAGACAGGAACATAGACTGACTGAAACACAGACTTACAGGAACACAGACTGACAGGAACACAGACAGACAGGAACACAGACTGACAGATACACAGATTGACAAGACACTGACTGACAGAAACACAGACTGACAGGAACACAGACTGACAGGGACACAGACTGAGAGGAACATAAACTGACAGGAACATGGATTGACAGGAACACAGACTGACAGGAACATAGACTGAGAGGAACAAATACTGACAGGAACATATACTGACTGTAACACAGACGGACAGGGAACACAGACAGACAGATACATAGACTGACAGGAGCATATACTGAGAGGAACGCAGACCGACAGGAACACAGACTGACAGGAACATATACTAACAGAAACACAGACTGACAGGAACACAGCCTGACAGGAACACAGACTGACATGAACAAAGACTGACAGGAACATAAACTGACAGAAACACAGACTGACAGGAATAGAGACTGACAGAAATGCAGCTTGACAGGAACACAGACTGAAATGCACCCAGACTGACAGGAAGATAGACTGGCAGGAACATAGACTGACATAAACTTGTAATGATAGGACACAGACTGATAGGAACACAGACTGACAGGAACACTGACAGACAGGACACAGACTGACAGAAAACAAAGACTGACAGGAAAACAGACTGACAGGAACAAAGTTCCGAAGAAGGGTCACTGACCCGAAACGTTAACTCTGCTTCTCTTTCCACAGATGTTGCCAGACCTGCTGAGTGATTCCAGCATTTCTTGTTTTTGTGACATGAACAAAGACTGACAGGACACAGACTGACAGGAACACTCATTGACAGGAACACAGACTGTCAGGAACTCAGACTGACGGAAACAGAGTCGGACAGGAACATAGACTGACAGAAACACTGACAAAAACACAGACTGACAGGAACACAGACTGACAAGAACAGAGGCTGACAGAAACACAGACTGATAGGACACAGACTGATAGGGACACAGACTGACAGGAACACTGACTGACAGGACAGATCCTGTCGGACACAGACTGACAGGACACAGACTGACAGAAACACAGAGTGACAGGACACAGGATGACAGAAACACAGGCTTACAGAAACACAGACTGACAGGAATACAGGCTGACAGGAATACAGACTGACAGAAACTCAGACTGACAGGAACAGAGGCTGACAGAAACACAGATTGACAGGACACTGACTGATGGAAACATAGACTGACAGGAAGACAGAATGACAGGTACACAGACTGACAGGAAGACAGACTGACACGAACACGGACTGACAGAAACACTGACTGACAGGAATACAGACAGACTGAAATACAGACTGACAGGACGCAGACTAACAGAAACTCAGCCTGACAGGAAATGCTGACTGTCAGGAACACAGGCTGACTGAAACACTGACTGACAGGACATAGACTGACAGAAACACAGACTGACAGGAACATAGACTGACAGAAACACAGATTGATAGGGCACTGACTGACAGAAACACAGACTGACAGGAACACAGTCTGACAGGAAAACAGACTGACAGGGACACAGACTGAGAGGAACACAGACTGACAGGAACATAGATTGACAGGAACACAGACTGACAGTAACATAGACTGAGAGGAACAAATACTGACAGTAATATATACTGACTGGAACACAGACGGACAGGGAACACAGACAGACAGAAACATAGACTGACAGGAGCATATACTGAGAGGAACGCAGACTGACAGGAACACAGACTGACAGGAACATATACTAACAGAAACACAGACTGACAGGAACACAGACTGACAGGAACACAGACTGACAAGAACACTGACTGACAGGAATACAGACTGACAGGAATAAAGACTGACAGGAAAATAGACTGACAGGAACGCAGACTGACATGAACAAAGACTGACAGGAACATAGACTGACAGAAACACAGACTGACAGGAATAGAGACTGACAGAAATGCAGCTTGACAGGAACACAGACTGAAAGGCACACAGACTGACAGGAAGATGGACTGGCAGGAACATAGTCTGACATAAACATAGAATGACAGGACACAGACAGACAGAAAACAAAGACTGACAGGAAAACAGACTGACAGGAACAAAGTTCCGAAGAAGGGTCACTGACCCGAAACGTTAACTCTGCTTCTCTTTCCACAGATGCTGTTAGACCTGCTGAGTGATTCCAGCATTTCTT
The DNA here is from genome assembly GCF_036365525.1 of Heterodontus francisci. Lineage (NCBI taxonomy): Eukaryota > Metazoa > Chordata > Chondrichthyes > Heterodontiformes > Heterodontidae > Heterodontus > Heterodontus francisci. The sequence continues at coordinate 20,918,103 of NC_090395.1, forward strand.
GTTTTTGTGACAGGAACAAAGACTGACAGGACACAGACTGACAGGAACACTCATTGACAGAAACACAGACTGACAGGAACACAGACTGTCAGTAATACAGACTGACAGAAACACAGACTGTCAGGACACAGACTGACATGAACAGTCATTGACAAGAACACAGATTGTCAGGAACACAGACTGACAGAAACAGAGTCGGACAGGAACACAGACTGACAGAAACACTGACAGCAACACAGACTGACAGGAACATAGACTGACAAGAACATAGACTGACAGGAACACAGACTGACAGAAACATAGACTGACTGAAACATAGACTGACAGGAACACAGTCTGACAGGAACACAGAATTACAGGAACATAGACTGACAGGAACATAGACTGACCGAAACATAGACTGACAGGAACACAGAAAGACAGGAACATAGACTGACTGAAACACAGACTTACAGGAACACAAACTGACAGGAACACAGACAGACAGGAACACAGACTGACAGAGACACAGATTGACAAGACACTGACTGACAGAAACACAGACTGACAGGAACACAGACTGACAGGGACACAGACTGAGAGGAACATAAACTGACAGGAACATGGATTGACAGGAACACAGACTGACAGGAACATAGACTGAGAGGAACAAATACTGACAGGAACATATACTGACTGTAACACAGACGGACAGGGAACACAGACAGACAGATACATAGACTGACAGGAGCATATACTGAGAGGAACGCAGACCGACAGGAACACAGACTGACAGGAACATATACTAACAGAAACACAGACTGACAGGAACACAGACTGACAGGAACACAGACTGACATGAACAAAGACTGACAGGAACATAGACTGACAGAAACACAGACTGACAGGAATAGAGACTGACAGAAATGCAGCTTCACAGGAACACAGACTGAAATGCACCCAGACTGACAGGAAGATAGACTGGCAGGAACATAGACTGACATAAACTTGGAATGACAGGACACAGACTGATAGGAACACAGACTGACAGGAACACTGACAGACAGGACACAGACTGACAGAAAACAAAGACTGACAGGAAAACAGACTGACAGGAACAAAGTTCCGAAGAAGGGTCACTGACCCGAAACGTTAACTCTGCTTCTCTTTCCACAGATGCTGCCAGACCTGCTGAGTGATTCCAGCATTTCTTGTTTTTGTGACATGAACAAAGACTGACAGGACACAGACTGACAGGAACAATCATTGACAGGAACACTCATTGACAGGAACACAGACTGTCAGGAACTCAGACTGACGGAAACAGAGTCGGACAGGAACATAGACTGACAGAAACACTGACAAAAACACAGACTGACAGGAACACAGACTGACAAGAACAGAGGCTGACAGAAACACAGACTGATAGGACACAGACTGATAGGGACACAGACTGACAGGAACACTGACTGACAGGACAGATCCTGTCGGACACAGACTGACAGGACACAGACTGACAGAAACACAGAGTGACAGGACACAGTATGACAGAAACACAGGCTTACAGAAACACAGACTGACAGGAATACAGGCTGACAGGAATACAGACTGACAGAAACTCAGACTGACAGGAACAGAGGCTGACAGAAACACAGATTGACAGGACACTGACTGATGGAAACATAGACTGACAGGAAGACAGAATGACAGGTACACAGACTGACAGGAAGACAGACTGACACGAACACGGACTGACAGAAACACTGACTGACAGGAATACAGACAGACTGAAATACAGACTGACAGGACGCAGACTAACAGAAACTCAGCCTGACAGGAAATGCTGACTGTCAGGAACACAGGCTGACTGAAACACTGACTGACAGGACATAGACTGACAGAAACACAGACTGACAGGAACATAGACTGACAGAAACACAGATTGATAGGGCACTGACTGACAGAAACACAGACTGACAGGAACACAGTCTGACAGGAAAACAGACTGACAGGGACACAGACTGAGAGGAACACAGACTGACAGGAACATAGATTGACAGGAACACAGACTGACAGTAACATAGACTGAGAGGAACAAATACTGACAGTAATATATACTGACTGGAACACAGACGGACAGGGAACACAGACAGACAGAAACATAGACTGACAGGAGCATATACTGAGAGGAACGCAGACTGACAGGAACACAGACTGACAGGAACATATACTAACAGAAACACAGACTGACAGGAACACAGACTGACAGGAACACAGACTGACAAGAACACTGACTGACAGGAATACAGACTGACAGGAATAAAGACTGACAGGAAAATAGACTGACAGGAACGCAGACTGACATGAACAAAGACTGACAGGAACATAGACTGACAGAAACACAGACTGACAGGAATAGAGACTGACAGAAATGCAGCTTGACAGGAACACAGACTGAAAGGCACACAGACTGACAGGAAGATGGACTGGCAGGAACATAGTCTGACATAAACATAGAATGACAGGAAACAGACAGACAGAAAACAAAGACTGACAGGAAAACAGACTGACAGGAACAAAGTTCCGAAGAAGGGTCACTGACCCGAAACGTTAACTCTGCTTCTCTTTCCACAGATGCTGTTAGACCTGCTGAGTGATTCCAGCATTTCTTGTTTTTGTGACAGGAACAAAGACTGACAGGACACAGACTGACAGGAACACTCATTGACAGAAACACAGACTGACAGGAACACAGACTGTCAGTAATACAGACTGACAGAAACACAGACTGTCAGGACACAGACTGACATGAACAGTCATTGACAAGAACACAGATTGTCAGGAACACAGACTGACAGAAACAGAGTCGGACAGGAACACAGACTGACAGAAACACTGACAGCAACACAGACTGACAGGAACATAGACTGACAAGAACATAGACTGACAGGAACACAGACTGACAGAAACATAGACTGACTGAAACATAGACTGACAGGAACACAGTCTGACAGGAACACAGAATTACAGGAACATAGACTGACAGGAACATAGACTGACCGAAACATAGACTGACAGGAACACAGAAAGACAGGAACATAGACTGACTGAAACACAGACTTACAGGAACACAAACTGACAGGAACACAGACAGACAGGAACACAGACTGACAGAGACACAGATTGACAAGACACTGACTGACAGAAACACAGACTGACAGGAACACAGACTGACAGGGACACAGACTGAGAGGAACATAAACTGACAGGAACATGGATTGACAGGAACACAGACTGACAGGAACATAGACTGAGAGGAACAAATACTGACAGGAACATATACTGACTGTAACACAGACGGACAGGGAACACAGACAGACAGATACATAGACTGACAGGAGCATATACTGAGAGGAACGCAGACCGACAGGAACACAGACTGACAGGAACATATACTAACAGAAACACAGACTGACAGGAACACAGACTGACAGGAACACAGACTGACATGAACAAAGATTGACAGGAACATAGACTGACAGAAACACAGACTGACAGGAATAGAGACTGACAGAAATGCAGCTTGACAGGAACACAGACTGAAATGCACCCAGACTGACAGGAAGATAGACTGGCAGGAACATAGACTGACATAAACTTGGAATGACAGGACACAGACTGATAGGAACACAGACTGACAGGAACACTGACAGACAGGACACAGACTGACAGAAAACAAAGACTGACAGGAAAACAGACTGACAGGAACAAAGTTCCGAAGAAGGGTCACTGACCCGAAACGTTAACTCTGCTTCTCTTTCCACAGATGCTGCCAGACCTGCTGAGTGATTCCAGCATTTCTTGTTTTTGTGACATGAACAAAGACTGACAGGACACAGACTGACAGGAACAATCATTGACAGGAACACTCATTGACAGGAACACAGACTGTCAGGAACTCAGACTGACGGAAACAGAGTCGGACAGGAACATAGACTGACAGAAACACTGACAAAAACACAGACTGACAGGAACACAGACTGACAAGAACAGAGGCTGACAGAAACACAGACTGATAGGACACAGACTGATAGGGACACAGACTGACAGGAACACTGACTGACAGGACAGATCCTGTCGGACACAGACAGACAGGACACAGACTGACAGAAACACAGAGTGACAGGACACAGTATGACAGAAACACAGGCTTACAGAAACACAGACTGACAGGAATACAGGCTGACAGGAATACAGACTGACAGAAACTCAGACTGACAGGAACAGAGGCTGACAGAAACACAGATTGACAGGACACTGACTGATGGAAACATAGACTGACAGGAAGACAGAATGACAGGTACACAGACTGACAGGAAGACAGACTGACACGAACACGGACTGACAGAAACACTGACTGACAGGAATACAGACAGACTGAAATACAGACTGACAGGACGCAGACTAACAGAAACTCAGCCTGACAGGAAATGCTGACTGTCAGGAACACAGGCTGACTGAAACACTGACTGACAGGACATAGACTGACAGAAACACAGACTGACAGGAACATAGACTGACAGAAACACAGATTGATAGGGCACTGACTGACAGAAACACAGACTGACAGGAACACAGTCTGACAGGAAAACAGACTGACAGGGACACAGACTGAGAGGAACACAGACTGACAGGAACATAGATTGACAGGAACACAGACTGACAGTAACATAGACTGAGAGGAACAAATACTGACAGTAATATATACTGACTGGAACACAGACGGACAGGGAACACAGACAGACAGAAACATAGACTGACAGGAGCATATACTGAGAGGAACGCAGACTGACAGGAACACAGACTGACAGGAACATATACTAACAGAAACACAGACTGACAGGAACACAGACTGACAGGAACACAGACTGACAAGAACACTGACTGACAGGAATACAGACTGACAGGAATAAAGACTGACAGGAAAATAGACTGACAGGAACGCAGACTGACATGAACAAAGACTGACAGGAACATAGACTGACAGAAACACAGACTGACAGGAATAGAGACTGACAGAAATGCAGCTTGACAGGAACACAGACTGAAAGGCACACAGACTGACAGGAAGATGGACTGGCAGGAACATAGTCTGACATAAACATAGAATGACAGGAAACAGACAGACAGAAAACAAAGACTGACAGGAAAACAGACTGACAGGAACAAAGTTCCGAAGAAGGGTCACTGACCCGAAACGTTAACTCTGCTTCTCTTTCCACAGATGCTGTTAGACCTGCTGAGTGATTCCAGCATTTCTTGTTTTTGTGACAGGAACAAAGACTGACAGGACACAGACTGACAGGAACACTCATTGACAGAAACACAGACTGACAGGAACACAGACTGTCAGTAATACAGACTGACAGAAACACAGACTGTCAGGACACAGACTGACATGAACAGTCATTGACAAGAACACAGATTGTCAGGAACACAGACTGACAGAAACAGAGTCGGACAGGAACACAGACTGACAGAAACACTGACAGCAACACAGACTGACAGGAACATAGACTGACAAGAACATAGACTGACAGGAACACAGACTGACAGAAACATAGACTGACTGAAACATAGACTGACAGGAACACAGTCTGACAGGAACACAGAATTACAGGAACATAGACTGACAGGAACATAGACTGACCGAAACATAGACTGACAGGAACACAGAAAGACAGGAACATAGACTGACTGAAACACAGACTTACAGGAACACAAACTGACAGGAACACAGACAGACAGGAACACAGACTGACAGAGACACAGATTGACAAGACACTGACTGACAGAAACACAGACTGACAGGAACACAGACTGACAGGGACACAGACTGAGAGGAACATAAACTGACAGGAACATGGATTGACAGGAACACAGACTGACAGGAACATAGACTGAGAGGAACAAATACTGACAGGAACATATACTGACTGTAACACAGACGGACAGGGAACACAGACAGACAGATACATAGACTGACAGGAGCATATACTGAGAGGAACGCAGACCGACAGGAACACAGACTGACAGGAACATATACTAACAGAAACACAGACTGACAGGAACACAGACTGACAGGAACACAGACTGACATGAACAAAGACTGACAGGAACATAGACTGACAGAAACACAGACTGACAGGAATAGAGACTGACAGAAATGCAGCTTCACAGGAACACAGACTGAAATGCACCCAGACTGACAGGAAGATAGACTGGCAGGAACATAGACTGACATAAACTTGGAATGACAGGACACAGACTGATAGGAACACAGACTGACAGGAACACTGACAGACAGGACACAGACTGACAGAAAACAAAGACTGACAGGAAAACAGACTGACAGGAACAAAGTTCCGAAGAAGGGTCACTGACCCGAAACGTTAACTCTGCTTCTCTTTCCACAGATGCTGCCAGACCTGCTGAGTGATTCCAGCATTTCTTGTTTTTGTGACATGAACAAAGACTGACAGGACACAGACTGACAGGAACAATCATTGACAGGAACACTCATTGACAGGAACACAGACTGTCAGGAACTCAGACTGACGGAAACAGAGTCGGACAGGAACATAGACTGACAGAAACACTGACAAAAACACAGACTGACAGGAACACAGACTGACAAGAACAGAGGCTGACAGAAACACAGACTGATAGGACACAGACTGATAGGGACACAGACTGACAGGAACACTGACTGACAGGACAGATCCTGTCGGACACAGACTGACAGGACACAGACTGACAGAAACACAGAGTGAGAGGACACAGTATGACAGAAACACAGGCTTACAGAAACACAGACTGACAGGAATACAGGCTGACAGGAATACAGACTGACAGAAACTCTGACTGACAGGAACAGAGACTGACAGAAACACAGATTGACAGGACACTGACTGATGGAAACATAGACTGACAGGAAGACAGAATGACAGGTACACAGACTGACAGGAAGACAGACTGACACGAACACGGACTGACAGAAACACTGACTGACAGGAATACAGACAGACTGAAATACAGACTGACAGGACGCAGACTGACAGAAACACAGCCTGACAGGAAATGCTGACTGACAGGAACGCAGGCTGACTGAAGCACTGACTGACAGGACATAGACTGACAGAAACACAGACTGACAGGAACATAGACTGACAGGAACATAGACTGACAGGAACACAGACTGACAGGAACACAGACTGACAGATACACAGACTGAAAGAAACACAGACTGACAGGAATACAGACTGACAGAAACACAAACTGACAGGAACACAGGCTGACATAAACACAGATTGACAGGAAACTGTCTGACAGAAACACAGACTGACAGGAACACATCTGACAGGAACGCAGGCTGACAGAAACACAGACAGACTGAATCACAGACTGAAAGAAACACAGACTGACAGGAATACAGACTGACACAAACACAGACGGACAGCAACTCAGACTGACAGGGAGACAGACTGACAGTAACCCGGACTGACAGAAACACTGGCTGACAGGAATACAGACTGACAGGAAAACAGTCTGACAGGAACATAAACTGACAGGAACATAGACTGACCAAAACATGGTCTGACAGGAACATAGACAAACGGTAACAGAGACTGACAGGAACACAGACAGACAGAAACACAGAATGACAGGACATAGGCTGACAGAAACCGATTCGGACAGAAACAGATAAAGACAGGAACATAGACTGACAGGAACACTGACTGACAGGAACACAGGCTGACAGAAACACAGACTGACAGGACATAGACTGACAGGAACACTGACTGACAGGACAGATCCTGTCGGACACAGACTGACAGGACACAGACTGACAGAAACACAGAGTGACAGGACACAGTATGACAGAAACACAGGCTTACAGAAACACAGACTGACAGGAATACAGGCTGACAGGAATACAGACTGACAGAAACTCTGACTGACAGGAACAGAGACTGACAGAAACACAGATTGACAGGACACTGACTGATGGAAACATAGACTGACAGGAAGACAGAATGACAGGTACACAGACTGACAGGAAGACAGACTGACACGAACACGGACTGACAGAAACACTGACTGACAGGAATACAGACAGACTGAAATACAGACTGACAGGACGCAGACTGACAGAAACACAGCCTGACAGGAAATGCTGACTGACAGGAACGCAGGCTGACTGAAGCACTGACTGACAGGACAGAGACTGACAGAAACACAGACTGACAGGAACATAGACTGACAGGAACATAGACTGACAGGAACACAGACTGTAGGAACACAGACTGACAGATACACAGACTGAAAGAAACACAGACTGACAGGAATACAGACTGACAGAAACACAAACTGACAGGAACACAGGCTGACATAAACACAGATTGACAGGAAACTGACTGACAGAAACACAGACTGACAGGAACACATCTGACAGGAACGCAGGCTGACAGAAACACAGACTGACTGAATCACAGACTGAAAGAAACACAGACTGACAGGAATACAGACTGACACAAACACAGACGGACAGCAACACAGACTGACAGGGAGACAGACTGACAGGAACCCGGACTGACAGAAACACTGGCTGTCAGGAATACAGACTGACAGGAAAACAGTCTGACAGGAACATAAACTGACAGGAACATAGACTGACCAAAACATGGTCTGACAGGAACTTAGACAAACGGTAACAGAGACTGACAGGAACACAGACTGACAGAAACACAGAATGACAGGACATAGGCTGACAGAAACCGATTTGGACAGGAACAGATAAAGACAGGAACATAGACTGACAGGAACACTGACTGACAGGAACACAGGCTGACAGAAACACAGACTGACAGGACATAGACTGACAGGAACACTGACTGACAGGACAGATCCTGTCGGACACAGACTGACAGGACACAGACTGACAGAAACACAGAGTGACAGGACACAGTATGACAGAAACACAGGCTTACAGAAACACAGACTGACAGGAATACAGGCTGACAGGAATACAGACTGACAGAAACTCTGACTGACAGGAACAGAGACTGACAGAAACACAGATTGACGGGACACTGACTGATGGAAACATAGACTGACAGGAAGACAGAATGACAGGTACACAGACTGACAGGAAGACAGACTGACACGAACACGGACTGACAGAAACACTGACTGACAGGAATACAGACAGACTGAAATACAGACTGACAGGACGCAGACTGACAGAAACACAGCCTGACAGGAAATGCTGACTGACAGGAACGCAGGCTGACTGAAGCACTGACTGACAGGACATAGACTGACAGAAACACAGACTGACAGGAACATAGACTGACAGGAACATAGACTGACAGGAACACAGACTGACAGGAACACAGACTGACAGATACACAGACTGAAAGAAACACAGACTGACAGGAATACAGACTGACAGAAACACAAACTGACAGGAACACAGGATGACATAAACACAGATTGACAGGAAACTGACTGACAGAAACACAGACTGACAGGAACACATCTGACAGGAACGCAGGCTGACAGAAACACAGACTGACTGAATCACAGACTGAAAGAAACACAGACTGACAGGAATACAGACTGACACAAACACAGACGGACAGCAACACAGACTGACAGGGAGACAGACTGACAGGAACCCGGACTGACAGAAACACTGGCTGACAGGAATACAGACTGACAGGAAAACAGTCTGACAGGAACATAAACTGACAGGAACATAGACTGACCAAAACATGGTCTGACAGGAACATAGACAAACGGTAACAGAGACTGACAGGAACACAGACTGACAGAAACACAGATTGAGAGGACATAGGCTGACAGAAACCGATTCGGACAGGAACAGATAAAGACAGGTACATAGACTGACAGGAACACTGACTGACAGGAACACAGGCTGACAGAAACACAGACTGACAGGACATAGACTGACAGAAACACAGACTGACAGGAACACAGACTGTCAGGAATACAGACTGACAGAAATACAGACTGTCAGGACACAGACTGACAGGAACAATCATTGACAAGAACACAGATTGTCAGGAACACAGACTGACAGAAACAGAGTCGGACATGAACACAGACTGACAGAAACACTGCCAGGAACACAGACTGACAGGAACATAGACTGACAGGAACATAGACTGACAGGAACACAGACTGACAGGAACACAGACTGACAGATACACAGACTGAAAGAAACACAGACTGACAGGAATACAGACTGACAGAAACACAATCTGACAGGAACACAGGCTGACATAAACACAGATTGACAGGAAACTGACTGACAGAAACACAGACTGACAGGAACACATCTGACAGGAACGCAGGCTGACAGAAACACAGACTGACTGAATCACAGACTGAAAGAAACACAGACTGACAGGAATACAGACTGACACAAACACAGACGGACAGCAACACAGACTGACAGGGAGACAGACTGACAGGAACCTGGACTGACAGAAACACTGGCTGACAGGAATACAGACTGACAGGAAAGCAGTCTGACAGGAACATAAACTGACAGGAACATAGACTGACCAAAACATGGTCTGACAGGAACATAGACAAACGGTAACAGAGACTGACAGGAACACAGACTGACAGAAACACAGAATGACAGGACATAGGCTGACAGAAACCGATCGGACAGGAACAGATAAAGACAGGAACATAGGCTGACAGGAACACTGACTGACAGGAACACAGGCTGACAGAAACACAGACTGACAGGACATAGACTGACAGAAACACAGACTGACAGGAACACAGACTGTCAGGAATACAGACTGACAGAAACACAGACTGTCAGGACACATACTGACAGGAACAATCATTGACAAGAACACAGATTGTCAGGAACACAGACTGACAGAAACAGAGTCGGACATGAACACAGACTGACAGAAATACTGCCAGGAACACAGACTGACAGGAACATAGACTGACAAGAACAGAGACTGACAGGAACACAGACTGACAGAAACATAGACAGACCGAAACATAGACTGACAGGAACATAGACTGATAGGAACACAGCATTACAGGAACATAGACTGACAGGAGCATAGACTGACAGGAACATAGACTGACGGTAACTGTGACTGACAGGAATACAGAGACTGACAACAAAACAGACTGACAGGAACACAGACAGACAGAAACATAGACTGACAGGAGCATATACTGGCAGGAACACTGACTGACAGGAACACAGACTGACAGGAACACGGACTGACAGGAACACAGACTGACAGGAATACAGACTGACAGAAACACAATCTGACAGGAACACAGGCTGACATAAACACAGATTGACAGGAAACTGACTGACAGAAACACAGACTGACAGGAACACATCTGACAGGAACGCAGGCTGGCAGAAACACAGACTGACTGAATCACAGACTGAAAGAAACACAGACTGACAGGAATACAGACTGACACAAACACAGACGGACAGCAACACAGACTGACAGGGAGACAGACTGACAGGAACCCGGACTGACAGAAACACTGGCTGACAGGAATACAGACTGACAGGAAAGCAGTCTGACAGGAACATAAACTGACAGGAACATAGACTGACCAAAACATGGTCTGACAGGAACATAGACAAACGGTAACAGAGACTGACAGGAACACAGACTGACAGAAACACAGAATGACAGGACATAGGCTGACAGAAACCGATTCGGACAGGAACAGATAAAGACAGGAACATAGGCTGACAGGAACACTGACTGACAGGAACACAGGCTGACAGAAACACAGACTGACAGGACATAGACTGACAGAAACACAGACTGACAGGAACACAGACTGTCAGGAATACAGACTGACAGAAACACAGACTGCCAGGACACAGACTGACAGAAACAATCATTGACAAGAACACTGATTGTCAGGAACACAGACTGACAGAAACAGATTCGGACATGAACACAGACAGACAGAAACACTGCCAGGAACACAGACTGACAGGAACATAGACTGACAAGAACAGAGACTGACAGGAACACTGACTGACAGAAACATAGACAGACCGAAACATAGACTGACAGGAACATAGACTGATAGGAACACAGCATTACAGGAACATAGACTGACAGGAGCATAGACTGACAGGAACATAGACTGACGGTAACTGTGACTGACAGGAATACAGAGACTGACAACAAAACAGACTGACAGGAACACAGACAGACAGAAACATAGACTGACAGGAGCATATACTGGCAGGAACACTGACTGACAGGAACACAGACTGACAGGAACACGGACTGACAGGAACACAGACTGACAGGAACATAGACTGAGAGGAACATAGACTGACAGGAACATAGATTGACAGGAACACAGTCTGACAGGAACATAGACTGAGAGGAACAAATACTGACAGGAACATATACTGACAGGAACATAGACGGACAGGGAAGGCAGACAGACAGAAACATAGACTGAGAGGAACATAGACTGACAGGAACATAGATTGACAGGAACACAGACTGACAGGAGCATAGACTGAGAGGAACAAATACTGACAGGAACATATACTGACAGGAACGCAGACTGACAGGAACACAGGCTAAAAGGAACATATACTAACAGAAACACAGACTGACAGGAACACAGACTGACATGAACACAGACTGACAAGAACACTAACTGACAGGAATACAGACTGACAGGAATAAAGACTGACAGGAAAATAGACTGACAGGAACGCAGACTGACATGAACAAAGACTGACAGGAACATAGACTGTTAGAAACACAGACTGACAGGAATAGAGACTGACAGAAATGCAGCTTGACAGGAACACAGACTGAAAGGCACACAGACTGACAGGAAGATGGACTGGCAGGAACATAGTCTGACATAAACATAGAATGACAGGACACAGACAGACAGAAAACAAAGACTGACAGGAAAACAGACTGACAGGAACAAAGTTCTGAAGAAGGGTCACTGACCCGAAACGTTAACTCTGCTGCTCTTTCCACAGATGCTGTTAGACCTGCTGAGTGAGTCCAGCATTTGTTGTTTTTGTGACAGGAACAAAGACTGACAGGACACAGACTGACAGGAACACTCATTGACAGAAACACAGACTGACAGGAACACAGACTGTCAGGACACAGACTGACATGAACAATCATTGACAAGAACACAGATTGTCAGGAACACAGACTGACAGAAACAGAGTCGGACAGGAACACAGACTGACAGAAACACTGACAGCAACACAGACTGACAGGAACATAGACTGACAAGAACATAGACTGACAGGAACACAGACTGACAGAAACATAGACTGACCGAAACATAGACTGACAGGAACATAGTCTGACAGGAACACAGAATTACAGGAACATAGACTGACAGGAACATAGACTGACCGAAACATAGACTGACAGGAACACAGACAGACAGGAACATAGACTGACTGAAACACAGACTTACAGGAACACAGACTGACAGGAACACAGACAGACAGGAACACAGACTGACAGAGACACAGATTGACAAGACACTGACTGACAGAAACACAGACTGACAGGAACACAGACTGACAGGGACACAGACTGAGAGGAACATAAACTGACAGGAACATGGATTGACAGGAACACAGACTGACAGGAACATAGACTGAGAGGAACAAATACTGACAGGAACATATACTGACTGGAACACAGACGGACAGGGAACACAGACAGACAGATACATTGACTGACAGGAGCATATACTGAGAGGAACGCAGACCGACAGGAACACAGACTGACAGGAACATATACTAACAGAAACACAGACTGACAGGAACACAGACTGACATGAACAAAGACTGACAGGAACATAGACTGACAGAAACACAGACTGACAGGAATAGAGACTGACAGAAATGCAGCTTGACAGGAACACAGACTGAAAGGCACCCAGACTGACAGGAAGATAGACTGGCAGGAACATAGACTGACATAAACTTGGAATGACAGGACACAGACTGATAGGAACACAGACTGACAGGAACACTGACAGACAGGACACAGACTGACAGAAAACAAAGACTGACAGGAAAACAGACTGACAGGAACAAAGTTCCGAAGAAGGGTCACTGACCCGAAACGTTAACTCTGCTCCTCTTTCCACAGATGCTGCCAGACCTGCTGAGTGATTCCAGCATTTCTTGTTTTTGTGACATGAACAAAGACTGACAGGACACAGACTGACAGGAACACTCATTGACAGGAACACAGACTGTCAGGAACTCAGACTGACGGAAACAGAGTCAGACAGGAACATAGACTGACAGAAACACTGACAAAAACACAGACTGACAGGAACACAGACTGACAAGAACAGAGGCTGACAGAAACACAGACTGATAGGACACAGACTGATAGGGACACAGACTGACAGGAACACTGACTGACAGGACAGATCCTGTCGGACACAGACTGACAGGACACAGACTGACAGAAACACAGAGTGACAGGACACAGGATGACAGAAACACAGGCTTACAGAAACACAGACTGACAGGAATACAGGCTGACAGGAATACAGACTGACAGAAACTCTGACTGACAGGAACAGAGGCTGACAGAAACACAGATTGACAGGACACTGACTGATGGAAACATAGACTGACAGGAAGACAGAATGACAGGTACACAGACTGACAGGAAGACAGACTGACACGAACACGGACTGACAGAAACACTGACTGACAGGAATACAGACAGACTGAAATACAGACTGACAGGACGCAGACTGACAGAAACACAGCCTGACAGGAAATGCTGACTGACAGGAACACAGGCTGACTGAAACACTGACTGACAGGACATAGACTGACAGAAACACAGACTGACAGGAACATAGACTGACAGGAACATAGACTGACAGGAACACAGACTGACAGGAACACAGACTGACAGATACACAGACTGAAAGAAACACAGACTGACAGGAATACAGACTGACAGAAACACAAACTGACAGGAACACAGGCTGACATAAACACAGATTGACAGGAAACTGACTGACAGAAACACAGACTGACAGGAACACATCTGACAGGAACGCAGGCTGACAGAAACACAGACTGACTGAATCACAGACTGAAAGAAACACAGACTGACAGGAATACAGACTGACACAAACACAGACGGACAGCAACACAGACTGACAGAAACATAGACTGACAGGAGCATATACTGGCAGGAACATTGACTGACAGGAACACAGACTGACAGGAACACAGACAGACAGAAACATAGACTGACAGGAGCATATACTGGCAGGAACATTGACTGACAGGAACACAGACTGACAGGAACACGGACTGACAGGAACACAGACTGACAGGAACATAGACTGAGAGGAACATAGACTGACAGGAACATAGATTGACAGGAACACAGACTGACAGGAACATGGACTGAGAGGAACAAATACTGACAGGAACATATACTGACAGGAACATAGACGGACAGGGAAGGCAGACAGACAGAAACATAGACTGAGAGGAACATAGACTGACAGAAACATCTATTGACAGGAACACAGACTGACAGGAGCATAGACTGAGAGGAACAAATACTGACAGGAACATATACTGACAGGAACACAGGCTAAAAGGAACATATACTAACAGAAACACAGACTGACAGGAACACAGACTGACAGGAACACAGACTGACAAGAACACTGACTGACAAGAATACAGACTGACAGGAATAAAGACTGACAGGAACATTGACTGACAGGAACGCAGACTGACATGAACAAAGACTGACAGGAACATAGACTAACAGAAACACAGAATGACAGGAACACAGACTGACAGAAAGACAGACTGATAGGAATAGAGACTGACAGAAATGCAGCTTGACAGGAACACAGACTGAAAGGAACACAGACTGACAGGACACAGAATGATAGGAACACAGACTGACAGGAACACTGACTGACAGGACACAGACTGATCGAAAACAAAGACTGACAGGAAAACAGACTGACAGGAACAAAGACTGACAGGACACAGACTGACAGGAACACTCATTGACAGGAACACAGACTGTCAGGAACACAGACTGACAGAAACACTGACAGAAACACAGACTGACAGGAACACAGACTGACAAGAACAGAGGCTGACAGAAGCACAGACTGACAGGACACAGAATGATAGGGACACAGACTGACAGGAACACTGAGTGACAGGACACATCCTGTTGGACACTGACTGACAGGACACAGAGTGACAGAAACACAGACTGACAGGACACAGGCTGACAGGAACACAGGCTTACAGAAACACAGACTGACAGGAATACAGGCTAACAGGAATACAGACTGACAGAAACTCTGTGTGACAGGAACAGAGGCTGACTGAAATACAGACGGACAGGACACAGACTGACAGAAAGACAGATTGACAGGAACACAGACTGACAGAAACACAGACCGACAGTGACGCAGTCTGATCGGAACACATGCTGACAGAAACACAGACTGACAGAATCACAGACTAAAAGAAACACAGACTGACAGGAATACAGACTGACACAAACACAGACTGACAGGTACACAGACTGAGTTAAAACAGACTGACAGGAATACAGACTGACAGGAACAAAGACTGACAGGAAGACAGACTGACACAAACACGGACTGACAGAAACACTGACTGACAGGAAATGCTGACTGACAGGAACACAGGCTGACTGAAACACTGACTGACAGGACATAGACTGACAGAAACACAGACTGACAGGAACATAGACTGACAGGAACACAGACTGACAGGAAGACAGACGGACATGAACACAGACAGACAAAAACACAGATTGATAGGACACTGACTGACAGAAACACAGACTGACAGGAACACAGTCTGACAGGAACACAGGCTGACAGAAACACAGAGTGACAGGAACATATACTAACAGAAACACAGACTGACAGGAACACAGACTGACAGGAACACTGACTGACAGGAATACAGACTGACAGGAATAAAGACTGACAGGAACATAGACTGACAGGAACGCACACTGACAGGAATAGAGACTGACAGAAATGCAGCTTGACAGGAACACAGACTGAAAGGAACACAGACTGACAGGAATATAGACTGGCAGGAAGATAGACTGACATGAACATAGACTGACAGGACACAGACTGATAGGTACACAGACTGACAGGAACACTGACTGACAGGAAACAGACTGACAGGAACACAGTCTGACAGGAACACGGGCTGACAGAAACACAGACTGACGGAATCACAGACTGAAAGAAACACAGACTGACAGGAGACTGACTGGTAGAAACGCAGATTGACAGGAAGACAGACTGACAGATACACAGACTGACTGAAAAACAGACTGAAATGAATACACACTGACAGGAACACAGACTGACAGGGGGACAGACTGACAGGAACCCGGACTGACAGAAACACTGGATGACAGGAATACAGACTGACAGGAACACAGTCTGAAAGGAACATAAACGTACAGGAACATAGACTGACGGTAACAGAGACTGACAGGAGCACAGAATGACAGAAACACAAACTGAAATAAATACAGACTGACAGAAACAGATTCGGACAGGAACACAGAAAGACAGGAACATAGACTGACAGGAACACTGACTGACAGGAACACAGGCTGACAGAAACACAGACTGACAGTACATAGACTGAAAAAAAATACAGACTGACAGGAACACAGACTGTCAGGAATACAGACTGACAGAAACACAGACAGTCAGGACACAGACTCACAGGAACACTCATTGACAAGAACACAGATTGTCAGGAACACAGACTGACAGGCACACTGACAGGAACACAGACTGACAGGAACATAGACTGACAAGAACATAGACTGACAGGAACACAGACTGACAGAAACATAGACTGACTGAAACATAGACTGACAGGAACGTAGACTGACAGGAACACAGAATTACAAGAACATAGACTGACAGAAACATAGACTGACCGAAACATCGACTTTTAGGAACACAGACAGACAGGAACATAGACTGACCGAAACATAGACTTACAGGAACACAGACTGACAGGAACACAGACAGACAGGAACACAGACTGACAGAGACACAGATTGACAAGACACTGACTGACAGAAACACAGACTGACAGGAACACAGACTGTCAGGGACACAGACTGAGAGGAACATAGACTGACAGGAACATAGATTGACAGGAACACAGACTGACAGGAACATAGACTGAGAGGAACAAATACTGACAGGAACATATACTGACTGGAACACAGACTGACAGGGAACACAGACAAACAGAAACATAGACTGACAGGAGCATATACTGAGAGGAACGCAGACTGACAGGAACACAGACTGACATGAAGACTGACTGACAGGAATACTGACTGACAGGAATAAAGACTGACAGGAACATAGACTGACAGGAACGCAGACTGACATGAACAAAGACTGACAGAAATGCAGCTTGACAGGAACACAGACTGAAAGGAGCACAGACTGACAGGAATATAGTCTGGCAGGAACATAGACTGACAGGAACATAGACTGACAAGAACATAGACTGACAGGAACACAGACTGACAGAAACATAGACTGACTGAAACATAGACTGACAGGAACATAGACTTACAGGAACACAGAATTACAAGAACATAGACTGACAGGAACATAGACTGACCGAAACATCGACTTTTAGGAACACAGACAGACAGGAACATAGACTGACCGTCACATAGGCTTAAAGGAACACAGACTGACAGGAACACAGACAGACAGGAACACAGACTGACAGAGACACAGATTGACAAGACACTGACTGACAGAAACACAGACTGACAGGAACACAGACTGTCAGGGACACAGACTGAGAGGAACATAGACTGACAGGAACATAGATTGACAGGAACACAGGCTGACAGGAACATAGACTGAGAGGAACAAATACTGACAGGAACATATACTGACTGGAACACAGACTGACAGGAGCATATACTGAGAGGAACGCAGACTGACAGGAACACAGACTGACAAGAACACTGACTGACAGGAATACTGACTGACAGGAATAAAGACTGACAGGAACATAGACTGACAGGAACGCAGACTGACATGAACAAAGACTGACAGGAACATAGACTGACAGAAACACAGACTGACAGGAATAGAGACTGACAGAAATGCAGCTTGACAGGAACACAGACTGAAAGGAGCACAGACTGACAGGAATATAGTCTGGCAGGAACATAGACTGACATAAACATAGACTGACAGGAGACAGACTGATAGAAACGCAGATTGACAGGAAGACAGACTGACAGATACACAGACTGACTGAAAAACAGACTGAAATGAATACACACTGACAGGAACACAGACTGACAGGGGGACAGACTGACAGGAACCCGGACTGACAGAAACACTGGATGACAGGAATACAGACTGACAGGAACACAGTCTGAAAGGAACATAAACGGACAGGAACATAGACTGACGGTAACAGAGACTGACAGGAGCACAGAATGACAGAAACACAAACTGAAATAAATACAGACTGACAGAAACAGATTCGGACAGGAACACAGAAAGACAGGAACATAGACTGACAGGAACACTGACTGACAGGAACACAGGCTGACAGAAACACAGACTGACAGTACATAGACTGAAAAAAAATACAGACTGACAGGAACACAGACTGTCAGGAATACAGACTGACAGAAACACAGACAGTCAGGACACAGACTCACAGGAACACTCATTGACAAGAACACAGATTGTCAGGAACACAGACTGACAGGCACACTGACAGGAACACAGACTGACAGGAACATAGACTGACAAGAACATAGACTGACAGGAACACAGACTGACAGAAACATAGACTGACTGAAACATAGACTGACAGGAACGTAGACTGACAGGAACACAGAATTACAAGAACATAGACTGACAGAAACATAGACTGACCGAAACATCGACTTTTAGGAACACAGACAGACAGGAACATAGACTGACCGAAACATAGACTTACAGGAACACAGACTGACAGGAACACAGACAGACAGGAACACAGACTGACAGAGACACAGATTGACAAGACACTGACTGACAGAAACACAGACTGACAGGAACACAGACTGTCAGGGACACAGACTGAGAGGAACATAGACTGACAGGAACATAGATTGACAGGAACACAGACTGACAGGAACATAGACTGAGAGGAACAAATACTGACAGGAACATATACTGACTGGAACACAGACTGACAGGGAACACAGACAAACAGAAACATAGACTGACAGGAGCATATACTGAGAGGAACGCAGACTGACAGGAACACAGACTGACATGAAGACTGACTGACAGGAATACTGACTGACAGGAATAAAGACTGACAGGAACATAGACTGACAGGAACGCAGACTGACATGAACAAAGACTGACAGAAATGCAGCTTGACAGGAACACAGACTGAAAGGAGCACAGACTGACAGGAATATAGTCTGGCAGGAACATAGACTGACAGGAACATAGACTGACAAGAACATAGACTGACAGGAACACAGACTGACAGAAACATAGACTGACTGAAACATAGACTGACAGGAACATAGACTTACAGGAACACAGAATTACAAGAACATAGACTGACAGGAACATAGACTGACCGAAACATCGACTTTTAGGAACACAGACAGACAGGAACATAGACTGACCGTCACATAGGCTTAAAGGAACACAGACTGACAGGAACACAGACAGACAGGAACACAGACTGACAGAGACACAGATTGACAAGACACTGACTGACAGAAACACAGACTGACAGGAACACAGACTGTCAGGGACACAGACTGAGAGGAACATAGACTGACAGGAACATAGATTGACAGGAACACAGGCTGACAGGAACATAGACTGAGAGGAACAAATACTGACAGGAACATATACTGACTGGAACACAGACTGACAGGGAACACAGACAAACAGAAACATAGACTGTCAGGAGCATATACTGAGAGGAACGCAGACTGACAGGAACACAGACTGACAAGAACACTGACTGACAGGAATACTGACTGACAGGAATAAAGACTGACAGGAACATAGACTGACAGGAACGCAGACTGACATGAACAAAGACTGACAGGAACATAGACTGACAGAAACATAGACTGACAGGAACATAGACTGACAGGAACACAGAATTACAAGAACATAGACTGACAGGAACATAGACTGACCGAAACATAGACTTACAGGAACACAGACTGACAGGAACACAGACAGACAGGAACACAGACTGACAGAGACACAGATTGACAAGACACTGACTGACAGAAACACAGACTGACAGGAACACAGACTGTCAGGGACACAGACTGAGAGGAACATCGACTGACAGGAACATAGATTGACAGGAACACAGGCTGACAGGAACATAGACTGAGAGGAACAAATACTGACAGGAACATATACTGACTGGAACACAGACTGACAGGGAACACAGACAAACAGAAACATAGACTGACAGGAGCATATACTGAGAGGAACGCAGACTGACAGGAACACAGACTGACAAGAACACTGACTGACAGGAATACTGACTGACAGGAATAAAGACTGACAGGAACATAGACTGACAGGAACGCAGACTGACATGAACAAAGACTGACAGGAACATAGACTGACAGAAACACAGACTGACAGGAATAGAGACTGACAGAAATGCAGCTTGACAGGAACACAGACTGAAAGGAGCACAGACTGACAGGAATATAGTCTGGCAGGAACATAGACTGACATAAACATAGACTGACAGGAGACAGACTGATAGGAACACAGACTGAGAGGAACACTGAGTGACAGGACACAGACAGACAGAAAACAAAGACTGACAGGAAGATAGACTGACAGGAACAAAGACTGACAGGACACAGACTGACAGGAACACTCATTGACAGGAACACAGACTGTCAGGAACACAGACTGACGGAAACAGAGTCGGACAGGAACACAGACTGACAGAAACACTGATAGAAACACTGACTGACAGGAACACAGACTGACAAGAACAGAGGCTGACAGAAACACAGACTGATAGGACACAGACTGATAGGGACACAGACTGACAGGAACACACGCTGACAGAAACACAGACTGACAGAAACACAGACTGACAGCAACACAGACTGACAGGAACACAGACTGACCGGAATACAGTGTGACTGAAACACAGAAAGACAGGAACACTGACTGACAAGAACAGAGGCTGACAGAAGCACAGACTGACAGGACACAGACTGATAGGGACACAGACTGACAGGAACACTGAGTGACAGGACACATCCTGTTGGACACTGACTGACAGGACACAGAGTGACAGAAACACAGACTGACAAGAACAGAGGCTGACAGAAGCACAGACTGACAGGACACAGACTGATAGGGACACAGACTGACAGGAACACTGACTGACAGGACACATCCTGTTGGACACTGACTGACAGGACACAGAGTGACAGAAACACAGACTGACAGGACACAGGCTGACAGGAACACAGGCTTACAGAAACACAGACTGACAGGAATACAGGCTAACAGGAATACAGACTGACAGAAACTCTGAGTGACAGGAACAGAGGCTGACTGAAATACAGATGGACAGGACACAGACTGACAGAAAGACAGACTGACAGGAACACAGACTGACAGAAACACAGACCGACAGTGACACACTCTGATCGGAACACATGCTGACAGAAACATAGACTGACAGAATCACAGACTAAAAGAAACACAGACTGACAGGAATACAGACTGACACAAACACAGACTGACAGGAACACAGGCTGACAGAAACACAGATTGACAGGACACTGACTGATAGAAACACAGACTGACAGGTACACAGACTGAGTTAAAACAGACTGACAGGAATACAGACTGACAGGAACAAAGACTGACAGGAAGACAGACTGACATGAACACGGACTGACAGAAACACTGACTGACAGGAATACAGACTGACTGAAATACAGACTAACAGGACGCAGACTGACAGAAACACAGCCTGACAGGAAATGCTGACTGACAGGAACACAGGCTGACTGAAACACTGACTGACAGGACATAGACTGACAGAAACACAGACTGACAGGAACATAGACTGACAGGAACACAGACTGACAGGAAGACAGACGGACATGAACACAGACTGACAGAAACACAGATTGATAGGACACTGACTGACAGAAACACAGACTGACAGGAACACAGTCTGACAGGAACACAGGCTGACAGAAACACAGAGTGACAGGAACATATACTAACAGAAACACAGACTGACAGGAACACAGACTGACAGGAACACTGACTGACAGGAATACAGACTGACAGGAATAAAGACTGACAGGAACATAGACTGACAGGAACGCACACTGACAGGAATAGAGACTGACAGAAATGCAGCTTGACAGGAACACAGACTGAAAGGAACACAGACTGACAGGAATATAGACTGGCAGGAACATAGACTGACATGAACATAGACTGACAGGACACAGACTGATAGGTACACAGACTGACAGGAACACTGACTGACAGGAAACAGACTGACAGGAACACAGTCTGACAGGAACACGGGCTGACAGAAACACAGACTGACGGAATCACAGACTGAAAGAAACACAGACTGACAGGAGACTGACTGATAGAAACGCAGATTGACAGGAAGACAGACTGACAGATACACAGACTGACTGAAAAACAGACTGAAATGAATACACACTGACAGGAACACAGACTGACAGGGGGACAGACTGACAGGAACCCGGACTGACAGAAACACTGGATGACAGGAATACAGACTGACAGGAACACAGTCTGAAAGGAACATAAACGGACAGGAACATAGACTGACGGTAACAGAGACTGACAGGAGCACAGAATGACAGAAACACAAACTGAAATAAATACAGACTGACAGAAACAGATTCGGACAGGAACACAGAAAGACAGGAGCATAGACTGACAGGAACACTGACTGACAGGAACACAGGCTGACAGAAACACAGACTGACAGTACATAGACTGAAAAAAAATACAGACTGACAGGAACACAGACTGTCAGGAATACAGACTGACAGAAACACAGACAGTCAGGACACAGACTCACAGGAACACTCATTGACAAGAACACAGATTGTCAGGAACACAGACTGACAGGCACACTGACAGGAACACAGACTGACAGGAACATAGACTGACAAGAACATAGACTGACAGGAACACAGACTGACAGAAACATAGACTGACTGAAACATAGACTGACAGGAACGTAGACTGACAGGAACACAGAATTACAAGAACATAGACTGACAGAAACATAGACTGACCGAAACATCGACTTTTAGGAACACAGACAGACAGGAACATAGACTGACCGAAACATAGCCTTACAGGAACACAGACTGACAGGAACACAGACAGACAGGAACACAGACTGACAGAGACACAGATTGACAAGACAGTGACTGACAGAAACACAGACTGACAGGAACACAGACTGTCAGGGACACAGACTGAGAGGAACATAGACTGACAGGAACATAGATTGACAGGAACACAGACTGACAGGAACATAGACTGAGAGGAACAAATACTGACAGGAACATATACTGACTGGAACACAGACTGACAGGGAACACAGACAAACAGAAACATAGACTGACAGGAGCATATACTGAGAGGAACGCAGACTGACAGGAACACAGACTGACATGAAGACTGACTGACAGGATTACTGACTGACAGGAATAAAGACTGACAGGAACATAGACTGACAGGAACGCAGACTGACATGAACAAAGACTGACAGGAACATAGACTGACAGAAACACAGACTGACAGGAATAGAGACTGACAGAAATGCAGCTTGACAGGAACACAGACTGAAAGGAGCACAGACTGACAGGAATATAGTCTGGCAGGAACATAGACTGACAGGAACATAGACTGACAAGAACATAGACTGACAGGAACACAGACTGACAGAAACATAGACTGACTGAAACATAGACTGACATGAACATAGAATTACAGGAACACAGAATTACAAGAACATAGACTGACAGGAACATAGACTGACCGAAACATCGACTTTTAGGAACACAGACAGACAGGAACATAGACTGACCGACACATAGGCTTAAAGGAACACAGACTGACAGGAACACAGACAGACAGGAACACAGACTGACAGAGACACAGATTGACAAGACACTGACTGACAGAATCACAGACTGACAGGAACACAGACTGTCAGGGACACAGACTGAGAGGAACATAGACTGACAGGAACATAGATTGACAGGAACACAGGCTGAGAGGAACATAGACTGAGAGGAACAAATACTGACAGGAACATATACTGACTGGAACACAGACTGACAGGGAACACAGACAAACAGAAACATAGACTGACAGGAGCATATACTGAGAGGAACGCAGACTGACAGGAACACAGACTGACAAGAACACTGACTGACAGGAATACTGACTGACAGGAATAAAGACTGACAGGAACATAGACTGACAGGAACGCAGACTGACATGAACAAAGACTGACAGGAACATAGACTGACAGAAACACAGACTGACAGGAATAGAGACTGACAGAGATGCAGCTTGACAGGAACTCAGACTGAAAGGAGCACAGACTGACAGGAATATAGTCTGGCAGGAACATAGACTGACAGGAACATAGACTGACAAGAACATAGACTGACAGGAACACAGACTGACAGAAACATAGACTGACTGAAACATAGACTGACAGGAACATAGACTTACAGGAACACAGAATTACAAGAACATAGACTGACAGGAACATAGACTGACCGAAACATCGACTTTTAGGAACACAGACAGACAGGAACATAGACTGACCGAAACATAGACTTACAGGAACACAGACTGACAGGAACACAGACAGACAGGAACACAGACTGACAGAGACACAGATTGACAAGACACTGACTGACAGAAACACAGACTGACAGGAACACAGACTGTCAGGGACACAGACTGAGAGGAACATCGACTGACAGGAACATAGATTGACAGGAACACAGGCTGACAGGAACATAGACTGAGAGGAACAAATACTGACAGGAACATATACTGACTGGAACACAGACTGACAGGGAACACAGGCAAACAGAAACATAGACTGACAGGAGCATATACTGAGAGGAACGCAGACTGACAGGAACACAGACTGACAAGAACACTGACTGACAGGAATACTGACTGACAGGAATAAAGACTGACAGGAACATAGACTGACAGGAACGCAGACTGACATGAACAAAGACTGACAGGAACATAGACTGACAGAAACACAGACTGACAGGAATAGAGAATGACAGAAATGCAGCTTGACAGGAACACAGACTGAAAGGAGCACAGACTGACAGGAATATAGTCTGGCAGGAACATAGACTGACATAAACATAGACTGACAGGAGACAGACTGATAGGAACACAGACTGAGAGGAACACTGAGTGACAGGACACAGACAGACAGAAAACAAAGACTGACAGGAAATTAGACTGACAGGAACAAAGACTGACAGGACACAGACTGACAGGAACACTCATTGACAGGAACACAGACTGTCAGGAACACAGACTGACGGAAACAGAGTCGGACAGGAACACAGACTGACAGAAACACTGACAGAAACACTGACTGACAGGAACACAGACTGACAAGAACAGAGGCTGACAGAAACACAGACTGATAGGACACAGACTGATAGGGACACACGCTGACAGAACCACAGACTGACAGAAACACAGACTGACAGCAACACAGACTGACAGGAACACAGACTGACCGGAATACAGTGTGACTGAAACACAGAAAGACAGGAACACTGACTGACAGGAAGACAGACTGACAGATACACAGACTGACTGAAAAACAGACTGAAAGGAATACACACTGACAGGAACACAGACTGACAGGGAGGCAGACTGAAAGGAACCCGGACAGACAGAAACACTGGCTGACAGGAATACAGAATATCAGGAACACAGTCTGACAGGAACATAATCTGACAGGAACATGGACTGACCAAAACATAGTCTGACAGGAACATAGACTGACGGTAACAGAGACTGACAGGAACACAGACTGACAGAAACACAGACTGAAATAAATACAGACTGACAGAAACAGATTCGGACAGGAACACAGAAAGACAGGAACATAGACTGACATAAACACAGACTGACAGGAACACAGACAGTCAGGAATACAGACTGACAGAAACGCAGACTGTCAGGACACAGACTGACAGGAACACTCATTGACAAGAACACAGATTGTCAGGAACACATACTGACAGGAACATAGACTGACAAGAACATAGACTGACAGGAACACAGACTGACAGAAACATAGACTGACCGAAACATAGACTGACAGGAACATAGACTGACAGGAACACAGAATTACAGGAACAAAGACTGACAGGAACATAGACTGACCGAAACCTCGACTGACAGGAACACAGACAGACAGGAACATAGACTGACCAAAACATAGACTTACAGGAACACAGACTGACAGGAATACAGACTGACAGGAACACAGACTGACAGAAACACAGATTGATAGGACACTGACTGACAGAAACACAGACTGACAGGAACACAGTCTGACAGGAACACAGGCTGACAGAAACACAGACTGACAGAATCACAGACTGACAGGAATACAGACTGACAGAAAAACAGACTGACAGGAGCACAGGCTGACATAAACACAGATTGACAGGAGACTGACTGATAGAAACATAGATTGACAGGAAGACAGACTGACAGATACACAGACTGACTGAAAAACAGACTGAAAGGAATACACACTGACAGGAACACAGACTGACAGGGAGGCAGACTGAAAGGAACCCGGACAGACAGAAACATTGGCTGACAGGAATACAGAATGTCAGGAACACAGTCTGACAGGAACATAATCTGACAGGAACATGGACTGACCAAAACATAGTCTGACAGGAACATAGACTGACGGTAACAGAGACTGACAGGAACACAGACTGACAGAAACACAGACTGAAATAAATACAGACTTACAGAAACAGTTTCGGACAGGAACACATAAAGACAGGAACATAGACTGACAGGAACACTGACTGAGAGGAACACAGGCTGACAGAAACACAGACTGAAAGGACATAGACTGACAGAAACACAGACTGACAGGAACACAGACAGTCAGGAATACAGACTGACAGAAACACAGACTGTCAGGACACAGACTGACAGGAACACTCATTGACAAGAACACAGATTGTCAGGAACACATACTGACAGGAACATAGACTGACAAGAACATAGACTGACAGGAACACAGACTGACAGAAACATAGACTGACCGAAACATAGACTGACAGGAACACAGAATTACAGGAACAAAGACTGACAGGAACATAGACTGACCGAAACCTCGACTGACAGGAACACAGACAGACAGGAACATAGACTGACCAAAACATAGACTTACAGGAACACAGACTGACAGGAACAAAGACAGACAGGAACACAGACTGACAGAGACACAGATTGACAAGACACTGACTGACAGACACACTGACTGACAGGAACACAGACTGACAGGGACACAGACTGAGAGGAACATAGACTGACAGGAACATAGATTGAGAGGAACACAGACTGACAGGAACATAGACTGAGAGGAACAAATACTGACAGGAACATACACTGACTGGAACACAGACTGACAGGGAACACAGACAAACAGAAACATAGACTGACAGGAGCATATACTGAGAGGAACGGAGACTGACAGGAACACAGACTGACAGGAACACAGACTGACAAGAACACTGACTGACAGGAATAAAGACTGACAGGAACATAGACTGACAGGAACGCAGACTGACACGAACAAAGACTGACAGAAAGATAGACTGACAGAAACACAGACTGACAGGAATAGAGACTGACAGAAATGCAGCTTGACAGGAACACAGACTGAAAGGAGCACAGACTGACAGGAATATAGTCTGGCAGGAACATAGACTGACATAAACATAGACTGACAGGAACACAGACTGATAGGAACACAGACTGACAGGAACACTGAGTGACAGGACACAGACAGACAGAAAACAAAGACTGACAGGAAAATAGACTGACAGGAACAAAGACTGACAAGACACAGACTGACAGGAACACTCATTGACAGGAACACAGACTGTCAGGAACACAGACTGACGGAAAGAGAGTCGGAAAGGAACACAGACTGACAGAAACATTGACAGAAACACTGACTGACAGGAACACAGACTGACAAGAACAGAGGCTGACAGAAACACAGACTGACAGGACATAGACTGATAGGGACACAGACTGACAGGAACACTGACTGACATGACACATCCTGTATACACAGGCTGACAGAAACACAGGCTTACAGAAACACAGACTGACAGGAATACAGACTGACAGAAACTCTGACTGACAGGAGCAGAGGCTGACTGAAATACAGACTGACAGGACACAGACTAACAGAAACACAGACTGACAGGAACATAGACTGACAGGAACACAGACTGACAGGAATACAGTGTGACTGAAACACAGAAAGACAGGAACACTGACTGACAGGAACACAGACTGACAGGAACATAGACTGACAGAAACACAGATTGACAGGAAACTGACTGACAGAAACACAGACTGACAGGAACACAGTCTGACAGGAACACAGGCTGACAGAAACACAGACTGACAGAATCACAGACTGAAAGAAACGCTGACTGACAGGAATACAGACTGACACAAACACAGACTGACAGGAACACAGGCTGACAGAAACACAGATTGACAGGACACTGACTGATAGAAACACAGACTGACAGGAAGACAGACTGACAGGTACACAGACTGAGTTAAAACAGACTGACAGGAATACAGACTGACAGGAACACAGACTGACAGGATGACAGACTGACATGAACACGGACTGACAGGAACACTGACTGACAGGAATACAGACTGACTGAAATACAGACTGACAGGACGCAGAATGACAGAAACACAGCCTGACAGGAAATGCTGACTGACAGGAACACAAGCTGACTGAAGCACTGACTGACAGGACATAGACTGACAGAAACACAGACTGACAGGAACATAAACTGACAGGAACACAGACTGACAGGAATACAGACTGACAGGAACACAGACTGACAGAAACACAGATTGATAGGACACTGACTGACAGAAACACAGACTGACAGGAACACAGTCTGATAGGAACACAGGCTGACCGAAACACAGACTGACAGAATCACAGACTGAAAGAAACACAGACTGACAGGAGCACAGGCTGACATAAACACAGATTGACAGGAGACTGACTGATTGAAACACAGATTGACAGGAAGACAGACTGACAGATACACAGACTGACTGAAAAACAGACTGAAAGGAAGACACACTGTCAGGAACAGAGACTGACAGGGAGACAGACTGACAGGAACACGGACTGACTGAAACACTGGCTGACAGGAATACAGACTGACAGGAACACAGTCTGACAGGAACATAAACTGACAGGAACATGGACTGACCAAAACATAGTCTGACAGGAACATAGACTGATGGTAACAGAGACTGACAGGAACACAGACTGACAGAAACAAAGACTGAAATAAATACAGACTGACAGAAACAGATTCGGACAGGAACTCAGAAAGACAGGAACATAGACTGACAGGAACACTGACTGACAGGAACACAGGCTGACAGAAACACAGATTGACAGGACATAGACTGATAGAAACACAGACTGACAGGAACATAGACTGACAGGATAGCAGACTGACATGAACAAAGACTGACAGGAACACAGACTGATAGGAACACAGACTGACAGGAACACTGAGTGACAGGACACAGACAGACAGAAAACAAAGACTGAAAGGAAAATAGACTGACAGGAACAACGACTGAAAGGTCACAGACTGACAGGAACACTCATTGACAGGAACACAGAATGTCAGGAGCACAGACTGACGGAAACAGAGTCGGACAGGAACACAGACTGACAGAAACATTTACAGAAACACTGACTGACAGGAACACAGACTGACAAGAACAGAGGCTGACAGAGACACAGACTAATAGGACACAGACTGATAGGGACACAGACTGACAGGAACACAGGCTGACAGAAACACAGGCTTACAGAAACACAGACTGACAGGAACACTTCTGACAGGAACACAGACTGACTGGAATGTAGACTGACAGGAATACAGACTGACAGAAACGCAGACTGACAAGAACACTGACTGACAGGAATATAGACAAACATAAACACAGAATGTCAGAAACACAGACAGACTGTAACACAGACTGACCGGACACAGGCTGACTGAAACACAGACTGACTGGACATAAACTGACAGAAACACAGACTGACAGGAATACAGACGGACAGAAACACAGACTGACAGGAACACTTCTGACAGGAACACAGACTGATGGAAACACAGATTGACAGAAACACAGACTGACTGAAACACACTCTGAAAGGAACACAGTCAGACAGAAACACAGAAATACAGAGACATAGCCTGACAGAAACACAGACTGACAGGAACACAAACTGACAGTCATACAGCCTGACAGAAACGCAGACCGACTGAAATAAAGACTGACAGGAACACATACTGAGAGAAGCACAACCCGACAAGACACAGACTGACAACAGCACTGAGTGACAGGAAGACAGACTGACAGGAACACTGACTGACAGAAACATAGACTGACAGCAGTACAGACTGACAGAAACACAGAATGAATGGAACACAGACTGACAGGTGTATACAGACTGACAGGAACACAGACTGACAGGAAGACAGACTGACAGGAACACGGAGTGACAGAAACACTGAAGGACAGGTATACAGACTGACAGGAAGACAGACTGACAGGAACAGTGACTGACAGGAACACAGACTGACAGAAAACAGAGACGAACAGCAAAACAGACTGACAGGAACACAGACTGACAGAAACACAGTCTGAAAGACACACAGAGTGACAGGAATGCAGACTGACAGAAACACAGACTGACAGAAACACAGACTGACAGTAACACAGACAGACAAGAATACTGACTGACAGAAACACACACAGACAGAAGCACAGACTGACAGGAACTCAGACTGACAGAAATACAGACTGACAGGAATACAGACGGACAAGAACACAGACTCCGGGGAACAGACTGAAAGATACACAGACTGACTGAAGCACAGACTGACAGGAACACAGATTAACAGGAACATAGGCTGCCAAAAAACATAGACTGACAGGAACATAGACTGACAGCAACACAGACTGAAAGGAACTTAAACTGAGAGGAACGCAGACTGACCGGAACATAGACTGAAAGGAACAAACAATGACAGGAACATATACTGAAAGTAACACCGACTGACAGGGAACACAGACTGACAGAAACACAGACTGACAGGAACATAGACTGACAGGAATGTAGACTGACAGGAACACAGACTGACAGAAACACAGACTGACAAGAACACTGACTGACAGGAATATAGACAAACAGAAACACAGAATGACAGAAACACAGACTGACAGGAACATAGACTGACCGAAACATAGACTGACAGTAACACAGACTGACCGGAATGTAGACTGACTAAACATAGACTTACAGGAACACAGACTGACAGGAACACAGACACCCAGGAACACAGACTGACAGAAACACAGATTGACAGGACACTGACTGACAGAAAAACAGACTGACAGGAACACAGTCTGACAGGAACACAGGCTGACAGAAACACAGACTGACAGAATCACAGAATGAAAGAAACACAGAGTGACAGGAATACAGACTGACGATAACGCAGACTGACAGGAACACAGACTGACAGAAACACAGATTGACAGATCACTGACTGATAGAAACACAGACTGACAGGAATACAGACTGACAGGAACACAGACTGACAGGAAGACAGACTGACAGGAACACGGAGTGACAGAAACACTGATGGATAGGTATACAGACTGACAGGAATACAGACTGACAGGAACACAGACTGACAGGAAGACAGACTGACAGGAACACGGAGTGACAGAAACACTGATGGATAGGTATACAGACTGACAGGAAGACAGACTGACAGGAACAGAGACTGACAGGAACACAGACTGACAGAAAACAGAGACGAACAGCAAAACAGACTGACAGGAACACAGACTGACAGAAACACATTCTGAAAGACACACAGAGTGACAGGAATGCAGACGGACAGAAACACAGACTGACAGAAGCACAGACTGACAGAAACACAGACTAACAGTAACACAGACTGACAAGAATACTGACTGACAGAAACACACACAGACAGAAGCACAGACTGACAGGAACTCAGACTGACAGGAACACAGGCTGGCAGAAACACAGACTGACAGAAACACAGACTGACAGGAATACAGACTGACAGGAATACAGACGGACAAGAACATAGACGCCGGGGAACAGATTGACAGATACACAGACTGACTGAAACACAGAGTGACAGGAATACAGACTGACAATAACGCAGACTGACAGGAACACAGGCTGGCAGAAACACAGACTGACAGAAACACAGACTGACAGGAATACAGACTGACAGGAATACAGACGGACAAGAACACAGACTCCGGGGAACAGATTGACAGATACACAGACTGACTGAAACACAGACTGACAGGAACACAGACTAACAGGAACATAGACTGCCAAAATACATAGACTGACAGGAACATAGACTGACAGCAACACAGACTGAAAGGAACTTAAACTGAGAGGAATGCAGACTGACCGGAACATGGACTGAAAGGAACAAACACTGACAGGAACATATACTGAAAGTAACACCGACTGACAGGGAACACAGACTGAAGGAAACACAGACTGACAGGAACATAGACTGACAGAAACACAGACTGACAAGAACACTGACTGACAGGAATATAGACAAACAGAAACACAGAATGACAGAAACACAGACAGACTGTAACACAGACTGACTGGACACAGGTTGACTGAAACACAGACTGACTGGACATAGACTGACAGAAACACAGACTGACAGGAATACAGATGGACAGAAACACAGACTGACAGGAACACTTCTGACAGGAGCACAGATGACAGAAACACAGACTGACTGAAACACGGTCAGACAGGAACACAGACAGACAGAAACACAGAAATACAGAGACATAGCCTGACAGAAACACAGACTGACAGGAGCACAAACTGACATGAATACAGCATGACAGAAATGCAGACTGACTGAAATTAAGACTGACAGGAACACATCCTGAGAGAAGCACAGACCGACAAGACACAGACTGACAACAACACTGACTGTCAGAAAACAGAGACAGACAGCAAAACAGACTGAAAGGAACACAGACTGACAGAAACACAGACTGAAAGAAACACAGACTGACAGGAATACAGACTGACAGAAACACAGACCGACAGGAGCACAGAGTGACAAGAACAATGACTTAAAAGTATACAGACTGACAGAAACGCCGAATAACAGGAACACAGACTGATAGAAACACAGACTGATAGGAAGACAGACTGACAGGAACATAGATTGAACGAAACAAAGATGGACAGGAACAAAGACTGACAGGAATACAGACTGACCAGAATATAGACTGACGATAACATAGTCTGACAGGATCATGGACTGACAGAAACATAGACAGACCGAAACATAGACTGACAGGAACATAGATTGACGGGAACACAGAATTACAGGAACATAGACTGACAGGAACATAGACTAACCGAAACATAGACTGACAGGAACACAGACTGACCGGAACGTAGACTGACTAAACATAGACTTACAGGAACACAGACTGACAGGAACACAGACAGGCAGGAACACAGACTGACAGAAACACAGATTGACAGGACACTGACTGACAGAAAAAAAGACTGACAGGAACACAGTCTGACAGGAACACAGGCTGACAGAAACACAGACTGACAGAATCACAGACTGAAAGAAACACAGAGTGACAGGAATACAGACTGACAGAAACGCAGACTGACAGGAAGACAGGCTGACAGAAACACAGATTGACAGATCACTGACTGATATAAACACAGACTGACAGGAACACAGGCTGACAGAAACACAGACTGACTGAAATAAAGACTGACAGGAACACATACTGAGAGAAGCACAACCCGACAAGACACAGACTGACAACAACACTGAGTGACAGGAAGACAGACTGACAGGAACACTGACTGACAGAAACATAGACTGACAGCAGTACAGACTGACAAAAACACAGAATGAATGGAACACAGACTGACAGGTGTATACAGACTGACAGGAACACAGACTGACAGGAAGACAGACTGACAGGAACACGGAGTGACAGAAACACTGAAGGACAGGTATACAGACTGACAGGAAGACAGACTGACAGGAACAGTGACTGACAGGAACACAGACTGACAGAAAACAGAGACGAACAGCAAAACAGACTGACAGGAACATAGACTGACAGAAACACAGTCTGAAAGACACACAGAGTGACAGGAATGCAGACTGACAGAAACACAGACTGACAGAAACACAGACTGACAGTAACACAGACAGACAAGAATACTGACTGACAGAAACACACATAGACAGAAGCACAGACTGACAGGAACTCAGACTGACAGAAATACAGACTGACAGGAATACAGACGGACAAGAACACAGACTCCGGGGAACAGACTGAAAGATACACAGACTGACTGAAGAACAGACTGACAGGAACACAGATTAACAGGAACATAGACTGCCAAAAAACATAGACTGACAGGAACATAGACTGACAGCAACACAGACTGAAAGGAACTTAAACTGAGAGGAACGCAGACTGACCGGAACATAGACTGAAAGGAACAAACAATGACAGGAACATATACTGAAAGTAACACCGACTGACAGGGAACACAGACTGACAGAAACACAGACTGGCAGGAACATAGACTGACAGGAATGTAGACTGACAGGAACACAGACTGACAGAAACACAGACTGACAAGAACACTGACTGACAGGAATATAGACAAACAGAAACACAGAATGACAGAAACACAGACTGACAGGAACATAGACTGACCGAAACATAGACTGACAGTAACACAGACTGACCGGAACGTAGACTGACTAAACATAGACTTACAGGAACACAGACTGACAGGAACACAGACACACAGGAACACAGACTGACAGAAACACAGATTGACAGGACACTGACTGACAGAAAAACAGACTGACAGGAACACAGTCTGACAGGAACACAGGCTGACAGAAACACAGACTGACAGAATCACAGAATGAAAGAAACACAGAGTGACAGGAATACAGACTGACGATAACGCAGACTGACAGGAACACAGGCTGACAGAAACACAGATTGACAGATCACTGACTGATAGAAACACAGACTGACAGGAATACAGACTGACAGGAACACAGACTGACAGGAGGACAGACTGACAGGAACACGGAGTGACAGAAACACTGATGGATAGGTATACAGACTGACAGGAAGACAGACTGACAGGAACAGAGACTGACAGGAACACAGACTGACAGAAAACAGAGACGAACAGCAAAACAGACTGACAGGAACACAGACTGACAGAAACACAGTCTGAAAGACACACAGAGTGACAGGAATGCAGACGGACAGAAACACAGACTGTCAGAAGCACAGACTGACAGAAACACAGACTGACAGTAACACAGACTGACAAGAATACTGACTGACAGAAACACACACAGACAGAAGCACAGACTGACAGGAACTCAGACTGACAGGAACACAGGCTGGCAGAAACACAGTCTGACAGAAACACAGACTGACAGGAATACAGACTGACAGGAATACAGACGGACAAGAACACAGACGCTGGGGAACAGATTGACAGATACACAGACTGACTGAAACACAGAGTGACAGGAATACAGACTGACGATAACGCAGACTGACAGGAACACAGGCTGGCAGAAACACAGACTGACAGAAACACAGACTGACAGGAATACAGACTGACAGGAATACAGACGGACAAGAACACAGACTCCGGGGAACAGATTGACAGATACACAGACTGACTGAAACACAGACTGACAGGAACACAGACTAACAGGAACATAGACTGCCAAAATACATAGACTGACAGGAACATAGACTGACAGCAACACAGACTGAAAGGAACTTAAACTGAGAGGAATGCAGACTGACCGGAACATAGACTGAAAGGAACAAACACTGACAGGAACATATACTGAAAGTAACACCGACTGACAGGGAACACAGACTGAAGGAAACACAGACTGACAGGAACATAGACTGACAGAAACACAGACTGACAAGAACACTGACTGACAGGAATATAGACAAACAGAAACACAGAATGACAGAAACACAGACAGACTGTAACACAGACTGACTGGACACAGGCTGACTGAAACACAGACTGACTGGACATAGACTGACAGAAACACAGACTGACAGGAATACAGATGGACAGAAACACAGACTGACAGGAACACTTCTGACAGGAGCACAGATGACAGAAACACAGACTGACTGAAACACAGTCAGACAGGAACACAGACAGACAGAAACACAGAAATACAGAGACATAGCCTGACAGAAACACAGACTGACAGGAGCACAAACTGACAGGAATACAGCATGACAGAAATGCAGACTGACTGAAATTAAGACTGACAGGAACACATCCTGAGAGAAGCACAGACCGACAAGACACAGACTGACAACAACACTGACTGTCAGAAAACAGAGACAGACGGCAAAACAGACTGAAAGGAACACAGACTGACAGAAACACAGACTGAAAGAAACACAGACTGACAGGAATACAGACTGACAGAAACACAGACCGACAGGAGCACAGACTGACAAGAACAATGACTTAAAAGTATACAGACTGACAGAAACGCCGAATAACAGGAACACAGACTGATAGAAACACAGACTGATAGGAAGACAGACTGACAGGAACATAGATTGACCGAAACAAAGATGGACAGGAACAAAGACTGACAGGAATACAGACTGACCAGAATATAGACTGACGATAACATAGTCTGACAGGATCATGGACTGACAGAAACATAGACAGACCGAAACATAGACTGACAGGAACATAGATTGACGGGAACACAGAATTACAGGAACATAGACTGACAGGAACATAGACTAACCGAAACATAGACTGACAGGAACACAGACTGACCGGAACGTAGACTGACTAAACATAGACTTACAGGAACACAGACTGACAGGAACACAGACAGGCAGGAACACAGACTGACAGAAACACAGATTGACAGGACACTGACTGACAGAAAAAAAGACTGACAGGAACACAGTCTGACAGGAACACAGGCTGACAGAAACGCAGACTGACAGAATCACAGACTGAAAGAAACACAGAGTGACAGGAATACAGACTGACAGAAACGCAGACTGACAGGAAGACAGGCTGACAGAAACACAGATTGACAGATCACTGACTGATATAAACACAGACTGACAGGAACACAGGCTGACAGAAACACAGATTGACAGATCACTGACTGATAGAAACACAGACTGACAGGAATACTGACTGACAGGAACACACACTGACAGGAAGACAGACTGACAGGATCATGGAGTGACAGAAACACTGACGGACAGGCATACAGACTGACAGGAAGACAGACTGACAGGTACACAGACTGACAGAAAACAGAGACGAACAGCAAAACAGACTGACAGGAACACAGACTGACAGAAACACAGTCTGAAAGACACACAGAGTGACAGGAATGCAGACTGACAGAAACACAGACTGACAGAAGCACAGACGGACAGAAACACAGACTGAAAGTAACACAGACTGACAAGAATACTGACAGACAGAAACACACTCAGACAGAAGCACAGACCGACAGGAACTCAGACTGACAGGAACACAGGCTGGCAGAAACACAGACTGACAGAAACACAGACTGACAGGAATACAGACTGACAGGAATACAGACGGACAAGAACACAGTCTCCGGGGAACAGAGTGACAGATACACAGACTGACTGAAACACAGACTGACAGGTACACAGACTAACAGGAACAAAGACTGCCAAAAAAAAATAGACTGACAGCAACACAGACTGAAAGGAACTTAAACTGAGAGGAACGCAGACTGACCGGAACATAGACTGAAAGGAACAAACACTGACAGGAACATATACTGAAAGTAACACCGACTGACAGGGAACACAGACTGACAGAAACACAGACTGACAGGAACATAGACTGACAGGAATGTAGACTGACAGGAACACAGACTGACAGAAACACAGACTGACAAGAACACTGACTGACAGGAATATTGACAAACAGAAACACAGAATGACAGAAACACAGACAGACTGTAACACAGACTGACCAGCACAGGCTGACTGAAACACAGACTGACTGGACATAGACTGACAGAAACACAGACTGACAGGAATGCAGACGGACAGAAACACAGACTGACAGGAACACTTCTGACAGGAGCACAGATTGACAGAAAAACAGACTGACTGAAACACAGTCAGACAGGAACACAGACAGACAGAAACACAGAAATACAGAGACATAGCCTGACAGAAACACAGACTGACAGGAGCACAAACTGACAGGAATACAGCCTGACAGAAATGCAGACTGACTGAAATAAAGACTGACAGGAACACATCCTGAGAGAACCACAGACCGACTAGACACAGACTGACAACAACACTGACTGTCAGAAAACAGAGACTGACAGCAAAACAGACTGACTGGAAAACAGACTGACAGAAACACAGACTGAAAGAAACACAGACTGACAATAATACAGACTGACAGAAACACAGACCGACAGGAACACAGACTGACAAGAACAATGACTTAAAAGTATATAGACTGACAGAAACGCCGAATAACAGGAACACAGACTGATAGAAACACAGACTGATAGGAAGACAGACTGACAGGAAAACAGACTGACAGGAAAATAGATGGACCGAAAAGAAGATGGACAGGAACAAAGACTGACAGGAATACAGACTGACCGGAATATAGACTGACGATAACATAGTCTGACAGGATCATGGACTGACAGAAACATAGACTGACCGAAACATAGACTGACAGGAACATAGACTGATGGGAACACAGAATTACAGGAACATAGACTGACAGGAACATAGACTGACCGAAACATAGACTGACAGGAACACAGACTGACCGGAACATAGACTGACTAAACATAGACTTACAGGAACACATACTGACAGGAACACAGACAGACAGGAACACAGACTGACACAAACACAGATTGACAGGACACTGACTGACAGAAAAACAGACTG
This sequence comes from Heterodontus francisci, assembly GCF_036365525.1. NCBI lineage: Eukaryota > Metazoa > Chordata > Chondrichthyes > Heterodontiformes > Heterodontidae > Heterodontus > Heterodontus francisci. Next base: position 20,958,846 of record NC_090395.1, read on the forward strand.
ACAGGAACACAGTCTGACAGGAACACAGGCTGACAGAAACGCAGACTGACAGAATCACAGACTGAAAGAAACACAGACTGACCGGAACATAGACTGACTAAACATAGACTTACAGGAACACATACTGACAGGAACACAGACAGACAGGAACACAGACTGACACAAACACAGATTGACAGGACACTGACTGACAGAAAAACAGACTGACAGGAATACAGACTGACAGGAACACAGGCTGGCAGAAACACAGACTGACAGAAACACAGACTGACAGGAATACAGACTGACAGGAATACAGACGGACAAGAACACAGTCTCCGGGGAACAGAGTGACAGATACACAGACTGACTGAAACACAGACTGACAGGTACACAGACTAACAGGAACAAAGACTGCCAAAAAAAAATAGACTGACAGCAACACAGACTGAAAGGAACTTAAACTGAGAGGAACGCAGACTGACCGGAACATAGACTGAAAGGAACAAACACTGACAGGAACATATACTGAAAGTAACACCGACTGACAGGGAACACAGACTGACAGAAACACAGACTGACAGGAACATAGACTGACAGGAATGTAGACTGACAGGAACACAGACTGACAGAAACACAGACTGACAAGAACACTGACTGACAGGAATATTGACAAACAGAAACACAGAATGACAGAAACACAGACAGACTGTAACACAGACTGACCAGCACAGGCTGACTGAAACACAGACTGACTGGACATAGACTGACAGAAACACAGACTGACAGGAATGCAGACGGACAGAAACACAGACTGACAGGAACACTTCTGACAGGAGCACAGATTGACAGAAAAACAGACTGACTGAAACACAGTCAGACAGGAACACAGACAGACAGAAACACAGAAATACAGAGACATAGCCTGACAGAAACACAGACTGACAGGAGCACAAACTGACAGGAATACAGCCTGACAGAAATGCAGACTGACTGAAATAAAGACTGACAGGAACACATCCTGAGAGAACCACAGACCGACTAGACACAGACTGACAACAACACTGACTGTCAGAAAACAGAGACTGACAGCAAAACAGACTGACTGGAAAACAGACTGACAGAAACACAGACTGAAAGAAACACAGACTGACAATAATACAGACTGACAGAAACACAGACCGACAGGAACACAGACTGACAAGAACAATGACTTAAAAGTATATAGACTGACAGAAACGCCGAATAACAGGAACACAGACTGATAGAAACACAGACTGATAGGAAGACAGACTGACAGGAAAACAGACTGACAGGAAAATAGATGGACCGAAAAGAAGATGGACAGGAACAAAGACTGACAGGAATACAGACTGACCGGAATATAGACTGACGATAACATAGTCTGACAGGATCATGGACTGACAGAAACATAGACTGACCGAAACATAGACTGACAGGAACATAGACTGATGGGAACACAGAATTACAGGAACATAGACTGACAGGAACATAGACTGACCGAAACATAGACTGACAGGAACACAGACTGACCGGAACATAGACTGACTAAACATAGACTTACAGGAACACATACTGACAGGAACACAGACAGACAGGAACACAGACTGACACAAACACAGATTGACAGGACACTGACTGACAGAAAAACAGACTGACAGGAACACAGTCTGACAGGAACACAGGCTGACAGAAACGCAGACTGACAGAATCACAGACTGAAAGAAACACAGACTGACAGGAATACAGACTGACAGAAAAGCAGACTGACAGGAACACAGGCTGACAGAAACACAGATTGACAGATCACTGACTGATAGAAACACAGACTGACAGGAACACAGGCTGACAGAAACACAGATTGACAGATCACTGACTGATAGAAACACAGACTGACAGGAATACTGACTGACAGGAACACCGACTGACAGGAAGACAGTCTGACAGGAACAAGGAGTGACAGAAACACTGACTGACAGGTATACAGACTGACAGGAAGACAGACTGACAGGAACAGAGACTGACAGGAACACAGACTGACAGAAAACAGAGACGAACAGCAAAACAGACTGACAGGAACACAGACTGACAGAAACACAGTCTGAAAGACACACAGACTGACAGGAATGCAGACTGACAGAAACACAGACTGACAGAAGCACAGACGGACAGAAACACAGACTGACCGTAACACAGACTGACAAGAATACTGACTGACAGAAACACACACAGACAGAAGCACAGACTGACAGGAACTCAGACTGACAGGAACACAGGCTGGCAGAAACACAGACTGACAGAAACACAGACTGACAGGAATACAGACTGACAGGAATACAGACGGACAAGAACACAGACGCCGGGGAACAGACTGACAGATACACAGACTGACTGAAACACAGACTGACAGGAACACAGACTAGCAGGAACATAGACTGCCAAAAAACATAGACTGACAGGAACATAGACTGACAGCAACACAGACTGAAAGGAACTTAAACTGAGAGGAACGCAGACTGACCAGAACATAGACTGAAAGGAACAAACACTGACAGGAACATATACTGAAAGTAACACCGACTGACAGGGAACACAGACTGACAGAAACACAGACTGACAGGAACATAGACTGACAGGAATGTAGACTGACAGGAACACAGACTGACAGAAACACAGACTGACAAGAACACTGACTTAATGGAATATAGACAAACAGAAACACTGACTGACAGAAAAACAGACTGACAGGAACACAGTCTGACAGGAACACAGGCTGACAGAAACACAGACTGACAGAATCACAGACTGAAAGAAACGCAGACTGACAGGAATACAGACTGACAGAAACGCAGACTGACAGGAACACAGGCTGACAGAAACACAGATTGACAGATCACTGACTGATAGAAACACAGACTGACAGGAACACAGGCTGACAGAAACACAGATTGACAAGAATACTGACTGACAGAACACACACAGACAGAAGCACAGACTGACAGGAACTCAGACTGACAGGAACACAGGCTGACCGGAATATAGACTGATGATAACATAGTCTGACAGGATCATGGACTGACAGAAACATAGACTGACTGAAACATAGACTGACAGGAACATAGACTGACGGGAACACAGAATTACAGGAACATAGACTGACAGGAACATAGACTAAAAGGAACATGGACTGCCAAAAAACATAGACTGACAGGAACATAGACTGACAGAATCACAGACTGAAAGAAACACAGACTGACAGGACACTGTCTGACAGAAAAACAGACTGACAGGAACACAGTCTGACAGGAACACAGGCTGAAAGAAACACAGACTGACAGAATCACAGACTGAAAGAAACACAGACTGACAGGAAAACAGCATGACAGAAACGCAGACTGACAGGAACACAGGCTGACAGAAACACAGACTGACAGAAACACAGACTGACAGGAATACAGATTGACAGGAATACAGATGGACAAGAACACAGTCTCCGGGGAACAGACTGACAGATACACAGACTGACTGAAACACAGACTGACAGGTACACAGACTAACAGGAACAAAGACATGCCAAAATAAAATAGACTGACAGGAACACAGACTGACAGGAACTTAAACTGACAGGAACGCAGTCTGACCGGAACATAGACTGAAAGGAACAAACACTGACAGGAACATATACTGAAAGTAACACCGACTGACAGGGAACACAGACTGACAGAAACACAGACTGACAGGAACATAGACTGACAGGAATGTAGACTGACAGGAACACAGACTGACAGAAACACAGACTGACAAGAACACTGACTGACAGGAATATTGACAAACAGAAACACAGAATGACAGAAACACAGACAGACTGTAACACAGACTGACCAGACACAGGCTGACTGAAACACAGACTGACTGGACATGGACTGACAGAAACACAGACTGACAGGAATACAGACGGACAGAAACACAGACTGACAGGAACACTTCTGACAGGAGCACAGTTTGACAGAAACACAGACTGACTGAAACACAGTCAGACAGGAACACAGACAGACAGAAACACAGAAATACAGAGACATAGCCTGACAGAAACACAGACTGACAGGAGCACAAACTGACAGGAATACAGCCTGACAGAAATGCAGACTGACTGAAATAAAGACCGACAGGAACACATCCTGAGAGAAGCACAGACCGACAAGACACAGACTGACAACAACACTGACTGTCAGAAAACAGAGACTGACAGCAAAACAGACTGACTGGAACACAGACTGACAGAAACACAGACTGAAAGAAACACAGACTGACAGGAATACAGACTGACAGAAACACAGAACGACAGGAACACAGACTGACAGGAACAATGACTTAAAAGTATACAGACTGACAGAAACGCCGAATAACAGGAACACAGAGTGACAGTAACACAGACTGACAGGAATACAGACGGACAGAAACACAGACTGACAGGAACACTTCTGACAGGAGCACAGATTGACAGAAGCACAGACTGACTGAAACACAGTCAGACAGGAACACAGACAGACAGAAACACAGAAATACAGAGACATAGCCTGACAGAAACACAGACTGACAGGAGCACAAACTGACAGGAATACAGCCTGACAGAAATGCAGACTGACTGAAATAAAGACTGACAGGAACACATCCTGAGAGAAGCACAGACCGACAAGACACAGACTGACAACAACACTGACTGTCAGAAAACAGAGACTGACAGCAAAACAGACTGACTGGAAAACAGACTGACAGAAACACAGACTGAAAGAAACACAGACTGACAGGAATACAGACTGACAGAAACACAGACCGACAGGAACACAGACTGACAAGAACAATGACTTAAAAGTATATAGACTGACAGAAACGCCGAATAACAGGAACACAGACTGATAGAAACACAGACTGATAGGAAGACAGACTGACAGGAAAACAGACTGACAGGAACATAGATTGACCGAAACAAAGATGGACAGGAACAAAGACTGACAGGAATACAGACTGACCGGAATATAGACTGAGGATAACATAGTCTGACAGGATCATGGACTGACAGAAACATAGACTGACCGAAACATAGACTGACAGGAACATAGACTGACGGGAACACAGAATTACAGGAACATAGACTGACAGGAACATAGACTGACCGAAACATAGACTGACAGGAACACAGACTGACCGGAACATAGACTGACTAAACATAGACTTACAGGAACACATACTGACAGGAACACAGACAGACAGGAACACAGACTGACTGAAACACAGATTGACAGGACACTGACTGACAGAAAAACAGACTGACAGGAATACAGTCTGACAGGAACACAGGCTGACAGAAACACAGACTGACAGAATCACAGACTGAAAGAAACACAGACTGACAGGAATACAGACTGACAGAAACGCAGACTGACAGGAACACAGGCTAACAGAAACACAGATTGACAGATCACTGACTGATAGAAACACAGACTGACAGGAACACAGGCTGACAGAAACACAGATTGACAGATCACTGACTGATAGAAACACAGACCGACAGGAATACAGAGTGACAGGAACAGAGACTGACAGGAAGACAGACTGACAGGAACAAGGAGTGACAGAAACACTGACTGACAGGTATACAGACTGACAGGAAGACAGACTGACAGGAACAGAGAATGACAGGAACACAGACTGACAGAAAACAGAGATGAACAGCAAAACAGACTGACAGGAACACAGACTGACAGAAACACAGTCTGAAAGACACACAGACTGACAGGAATGCAGACTGACAGAAACACAGACTGACAGAAGCACAGACAGACAGAAACACAGACTGACCGTAACACAGACTGACAAGAATACTGACTGACAGAACACACACAGACAGAAGCACAGACTGACAGGAACTCAGACTGACAGGAACACAGGCTGGCAGAAACACAGACTGACAGAAACACAGACTGACAGGAATACAGACTGACAGGAATACAGACGGACAAGAACTCAGACGCCGGGGAACAGACTGACAGATACACAGACTGACTGAAACACAGACTGACAGGAACACAGACTAGCAGGAACATAGACTGCCATAAAACATAGACTGACAGGAACATAGACTGACAGCAACACAGACTGAAAGGAACTTAAACTGAGAGGAACGCAGACTGACCAGAACATAGACTGAAAGGAACAAACACTGACAGGAACATATACTGTAAGTAACACCGACTGACAGGGAACACAGACTGACAGAAACACAGACTGACAGGAACATAGACTGACAGGAATGTAGACTGACAGGAACACAGACTGACAGAAACACACTCAGACAGGAACACAGACAGACAGAAACACAGAAATACAGAGACATAGCCTGACAGAAACACAGACTGACAGGAGCACAAACTGACAGGAATACAGCCTGACAGAAATGCAGACTGAATGAAATAAAGACTGACAGGAACACATCCTGAGAGAAGCACAGACCGACAAGACACAGACTGACAACAACACTGACTGTCATAAAACAGAGTCTGACGGCAAAACAGACTGACTGGAAAACAGACTGACAGAAACACAGACTGAAAGAAACACAGACTGACAGGAATACAGACTGACAGAAACACAGACCGACAGGAACACAGACTGACAAGAAGAGTGACTTAAAAATATACAGACTGACAGAAACGCCGAATAACAGGAACACAGACTGATAGAAACACAGACTTATAGGAAGACAGACTGACAGGAAAACAGACTGACAGGAACATAGATTGACCGAAACAAAGATGGACAGGAACAAAGACTGACAGGAATACAGACTGACCGGAATATAGACTGAGGATAACATAGTCTGACAGGATCATGGACTGACAGAAACATAGACTGACCGAAACATAGACTGACAGGAACATAGACTGACGGGAACACAGAATTACAGGAACATAGACTGACAGGAACATAGACTGACCGAAACATAGACTGACAGGAACACAGACTGACCGGAACATAGACTGACTAAACATAGACTTACAGGAACACATACTGACAGGAACACAGATAGAAAGGAACACAGACTGACAGAAACACAGATTTACAGGACACTGACTGACAGAAAAACAGACTGACAGGAACACAGTCTGACAGGAACACAGGCTGACAGAAACACAGACTGACAGAATCACAGACTGAAAGAAACACAGTGTGACAGGAATACTGACTGTCAGGAACACAGACTGACAGGAACACAGGCTGACAGAAACACAGATTGACAGATAACTGACTGATAGAAACACAGACTGACAGGAAAACAGGCTGACAGAAACACAGATTGACAGATCACTGACTGATAGAAACACAGACTGACAGGAATACTGACTGTCAGGAACACCGACTGACAGGAAGACAGACTGACAGGAACAAGGAGTGACAGAAACACTGACTGACAGGTATACAGACTGACAAGAAGACAGACTGACAGGAACAGAGACTGACAGGAACACAGACTGACAGAAAACAGAGACGAACAGCAAAACAGACTGACAGGAACACAGACTGACAGAAACACAGTCTGAAAGACACACAGACTGACAGGAATGCAGACTGACAGAAACACAGATTGACAAGAATACTGACTGACAGAACACACACAGACAGAAGCACAGACTGACAGAAACACAGTCTGAAAGACACACAGACTGACAGGAATGCAGACTGACAGAAACACAGACTGACAGAAGCACAGACGGACAGAAACACAGACTGACAGTAACACAGACTGACAAGAATACTGACTGACAGAACACACACAGACAGAAGCACAGACTGACAGGAACTCAGACTGACAGGAACACAGTCTGGCAGAAACACAGACTGACAGAAACATAGACTGACAGGAATACAGACTGACAGGAATACAGACGGACAAGAACACAGACACCGGGGAACAGACTGACAGATACACAGACTGACTGAAACACAGACTGACAGGAGCACAGACTAACAGGAACAAAGACTGCCAAAAAACATAGACTGAAAGGAACATAGACTGACAGCACCACAGACTGAAAGGAACTTAAACTGAGAGGAACGCAGACTGACCGGAAAATAGACTGAAAGGAACAAACACTGACAGGAACATATACTGAAAGTAACAGCGACCGACAGGGAACACAGACTGACAGAAACACAGACTGACAGGAACATAGACTGACAGGAATGTAGACTGACAGGAACACAGACTGACAGAAACACAGACTGACAAGAACACTGACTTAAAGGAATATAGACAAACAGAAACACAGAATGACAGAAATACAGACAGACTGTAACACAGACTGACCGGACACAGGATGACTGAAACACAGACTGACTGGACATAGACTGACAGAAACACAGCCTGAGAGAAGCACAGACCGACAAGACACAGACTGACAACAACACTGACTGACAGGAAGACAGACTGACAGGAACACTGACTGACAGAAACATAGACTGACAGCAATGCAGGCTGACAGAAACACAGATTGAATGGAACACAGACTGACTGGAACATAGACTGACTAAACATAGACTTACAGGAACACATAGTGACAGGAACACAGACACAGGAACAAAGACTGACAGGAACACAGGCTGACAGAAACACAGACTGACAGAATCACAGACTGAAAGAAACACAGACTGACAGGACACTGACTGACAGAAAAACAGACTGACAGGAACACAGTCTGACAGGAACACAGGCTGACAGAAACACAGACTGACAGAATCACAGACTGAAAGAAACACAGACTGACAGGAATACAGACTGACAGAAACGCAGACTGACAGGAACACAGGCTGACAGAAACACAGACTGACAGAAACACAGACTGACAGGAATACAGACTGACAGGAATACAGATGGACAAGAACACAGTCTCCGGGGAACAGACTGACAGATACACAGACTGACTGAAACACAGACTGACAGGTACACAGACTAACAGGAACATAGACTGCCAAAAAACATAGACTGACAGGAACACAGACTGACAGGAACTTAAACTGACAGGAACGCAGTCTGACTGGAACATATACTGAAAGTAACACCGACTGACAGGGAACACAGACTGACAGAAACACAGACTGACAGGAACATAGACTGACAGGAATGTAGACTGACAGGAACACAGACTGACAGAAACACAGACTGACAAGAACACTGACTGTCAGGAATATTGACAAGCAGAAACACAGAATGACAGAAACACAGACAGACTGTAACACAGACTGACCGGACACAGGCTGACTGAAACACAGACTGACTGGACATGGACTGACAGAAACACAGACTGACAGGAATACAGACGGACAGAAACACAGACTGACAGGAACACTTCTGACAGGAGCACAGATTGACAGAAACACAGACTGACTGAAACACAGTCAGACAGGAACACAGACAGACAGAAACACAGAAATACAGAGACATAGCCTGACAGAAACACAGACTGACAGGAGCACAAACTGACAGGAATACAGCCTGACAGAAATGCAGACTGAATAAAATAAAGACTGACAGGAACACATCCTGAGAGAAGCACAGACCGACAAGACACAGACTGACAACAACACTGACTGTCAGAAAACAGAGTCTGACGGCAAAACAGACTGACTGGAAAACAGACTGACAGAAACACAGACTGAAAGAAACACAGACTGACAGGAATACAGACTGACAGAAACACAGACCGACAGGAACACAGACTGACAAGAACAATGACTTAAAAATATACAGACTGACAGAAACGCCGAATAACAGGAACACAGACTGATAGAAACACAGACTTATAGGAAGACAGACTGACAGGAAAACAGACTGACAGGAACATAGATTGACCGAAACAAAGATGGACAGGAACAAAGACTGACAGGAATACAGACTGACCGGAATATAGACTGAGGATAACATAGTCTGACAGGATCATGGACTGACAGAAACATAGACTGACCGAAACATAGACTGACAGGAACATAGACTGATGGGAACACAGAATTACAGGAACATAGACTGACAGGAACATAGACTGACCGAAACATAGACTGACAGGAACACAGACTGACCGGAACATAGACTGACTAAACATAGACTTACAGGAACACATACTGACAGGAACACAGATAGAAAGGAACACAGACTGACAGAAACACAGATTTACAGGACACTGACTGACAGAAAAACAGACTGACAGGAACACAGTCTGACAGGAACACAGGCTGACAGAAACACAGACTGACAGAATCACAGACTGAAAGAAACACAGTGTGACAGGAATACTGACTGTCAGGAACACAGACTGACAGGAACACAGGCTGACAGAAACACAGATTGACAGATAACTGACTGATAGAAACACAGACTGACAGGAAAACAGGCTGACAGAAACACAGATTGACAGATCACTGACTGATAGAAACACAGACTGACAGGAATACTGACTGTCAGGAACACAGACTGACAGGAAGACAGACTGACAGGAACAAGGAGAGACAGAAACACTGACTGACAGGTATACAGACTGACAGGAAGACAGACTGACAGGAACAGAGACTGACAGGAACACAGACTGACAAAAAACAGAGACGAACAGCAAAACAGACTGACAGGAACACAGACTGACAGAAACACAGTCTGAAAGACACACAGACTGACAGGAATGCAGACTGACAGAAACACAGATTGACAGAAGCACAGACGGACAGAAACACAGACTGACAGTAACACAGACTGACAAGAATACTGACTGACAGAAACACACACAGACAGAAGCACAGACTGACAGGAACTCAGACTGACAGGAACACAGGCTGGCAGGAACACAGACTGACAGAAACACAGACTGACAGGAATACAGACTGACAGTAATACAGACGGACAAGAACACAGACGCCGGGGAACAGACTGACAGATACACAGACTGACTGAAACACAGACTGACAGGAACACAGACTAGCAGGAACATAGACTGCCAAAAAACATAGACTGACAGGAATAAAGTCTGACAGCAACACAGACTGAAAGGAACTTAAACTGAGAGGAACGCAGACTGACCAGAACATAGACTGAAAGGAACAAACACTGACAGGAACATATACTGAAAGTAACACCGACTGACAGGGAACACAGACTGACAGAAACACAGTCAGACAGGAACACAGACAGACAGAAACACAGAAATACAGAGACATAGCCTGACAGAAACACAGACTGACAGGAGCACAAACTGACAGGAATACAGCCTGACAGAAATGCAGACTGAATGAAATAAAGACTGACAGGAACACATCCTGAGAGAAGCACAGACCGACAAGACACAGACTGACAACAACACTGACTGTCAGAAAACAGAGTCTGACGGCAAAACAGACTGACTGGAAAACAGACTGACAGAAACACAGACTGAAAGAAACACAGACTGACAGGAATACAGACTGACAGAAACACAGACCGACAGGAACACAGACTGACAAGAACAATGACTTAAAAATATACAGACTGACAGAAACGCCGAATAACAGGAACACAGACTGATAGAAACACAGACTTATAGGAAGACAGACTGACAGGAAAACAGACTGACAGGAACATAGATTGACCGAAACAAAGATGGACAGGAACAAAGACTGACAGGAATACAGACTGGCCGGAATATAGACTGAGGATAACATAGTCTGACAGGATCATGGACTGACAGAAACATAGACTGACCGAAACATAGACTGACAGGAACATAGACTGACGGGAACACAGAATTACAGGAACATAGACTGACAGGAACATAGACTGACCGAAACATAGACTGACAGGAACACAGACTGACCGGAACATAGACTGACTAAACATAGACTTACAGGAACACATACTGACAGGAACACAGATAGAAAGGAACACAGACTGACAGAAACACAGATTTACAGGACACTGACTGACAGAAAAACAGACTGACAGGAACACAGTCTGACAGGAACACAGGCTGACAGAAACACAGACTGTCAGAATCACAGACTGAAAGAAACACAGTGTGACAGGAATACTGACTGTCAGGAACACAGACTGACAGGAACACAGGCTGACAGAAACACAGATTGACAGATAACTGACTGATAGAAACACAGACTGACAGGAAAACAGGCTGACAGAAACACAGATTGACAGATCACTGACTGATAGAAACACAGACTGACAGGAATACTGACTGTCAGGAACACAGACTGACAGGAAGACAGACTGACAGGAACAAGGAGTGACAGAAACACTGACTGACAGGTATACAGACTGACAGGAAGACAGACTGACAGGAACAGAGACTGACAGGAACACAGACTGACAGAAAACAGAGACGAACAGCAAAACAGACTAACAGGAACACAGACTGACAGAAACACAGTCTGAAAGACACACAGACTGACAGGAATGCAGACTGACAGAAACACAGATTGACAGAAGCACAGACGGACAGAAACGCAGACTGACAGTAACACAGACTGACAAGAATACTGACTGACAGAACACACACAGACAGAAGCACAGACTGACAGAAACACAGTCTGAAAGACACACAGACTGACAGGAATGCAGACTGACAGAAACACAGACTGACAGAAGCACAGACGGACAGAAACACAGACTGACAGTAACACAGACTGACAAGAATACTGACTGACAGAACACACACAGACAGAAGCACAGACTGACAGGAACTCAGACTGACAGGAACACAGGCTGGCAGAAACACAGACTGACAGAAACACAGACTGACAGGAATACAGACTGACAGGAATACAGATGGACAAGAACACAGATGCCGGGAAACAGACTGACAGATACACAGACTGACTGAAACACAGACTGACAGGAGCACAGACTAACAGGAACAAAGACTGCCAAAAAACATAGACTGACAGGAACATAGACTGACAGCACCACAGACTGAAAGGAACTTAAACTGAGAGGAACGCAGACTGACCGGAAAATAGACTGAAAGGAACAAACACTGACAGGAACATATACTGAAAGTAACAGCGACCGACAGGGAACACAGACTGACAGAAACACAGACTGAAAGGAACATAGACTGACAGGAATGTAGACTGACAGGAACACAGACTGACAGAAACACAGACTGACAAGAACACTGACTTAAAGGAATATAGACAAACAGAAACACAGAATGACAGAAATACAGACAGACTGTAACACAGACTGACCGGACACAGGCTGACTGAAACACAGACTGACTGGACATAGACTGACAGAAACACAGACTGACAGGAATACAGGCGGACAGAAACACAGACTGACAGGAACACTTCTGAAAGGAGCACAGACTGACAGAATCACAGATTGACAGAAACACAGACTGATTGAAACACAGTCAGACAGGAACACAGACAGACAGAAACACAGAAATACAGAGACATAGCCTGACAGAAACACAGACTGACAGAGCACAAACTGACAGGAATACAGCCTGACAGAAATGCAGACAGTCTGAAATAAAGACTGACAGGAACACTTCCTGAGAGAAGCACAGACCGACAAGACACAGATTGACAACAACACTGACTGACAGGAAGACAGACTGACAGGAACACTGACTGACAGAAACATAGACTGACAGCAATGCAGGCTGACAGAAACACAGATTGAATGGAACACAGACTGACTGGAACATAGACTAACTAAACATAGACTTACAGGAACACATACTGACAGGAACACAGAAACAGGAACAAAGACTGACAGGAACACAGGCTGACAGAAACACAGACTGACAGAATCACAGACTGAAAGAAACACAGACTGACAGGACACTGACTGACAGAGAAACAGACTGACAGGAACACAGTCTGACAGGAACACAGGCTGACAGAAACACAGACTGACAGAATCACAGACTGAAAGAAACACAGACTGACAGGAATACAGACTGACAGAAACGCAGACTGACAGGAACACAGGCTGACAGAAACACAGACTGACAGAAACACAGACTGACAGGAATACAGACTGACAGGAATACAGATGGACAAGAACACAGTCTCCGGGGAACAGACTGACAGATACACAGACTGACTGAAACACAGACTGACAGGTACACAGACTAACAGGAACATAGACTGCCAAAAAACATAGACTGACAGGAACACAGACTGACAGGAACTTAAACTGACAGGAACGCAGTCTGACCGGAACATATACTGAAAGTAACACCGACTGACAGGGAACACAGACTGACAGAAACACAGACTGACAGGAACATAGACTGACAGGAATGTAGACTGACAGGAACACAGACTGACAGAAACACAGACTGACAAGAACACTGACTGACAGGAATATTGACAAACAGAAACACAGAATGACAGAAACACAGACAGACTGTAACACAGACTGACCGGACACAGGCTGACTGAAACACAGACTGACTGGACATAGACTGACAGAAACACAGACTGACAGGAATACAGACGGACAGAAACACAGACTGACAGGAACACTTCTGACAGGAGCACAGATTGACAGAAACACAGACTGACTGAAACACAGTCAGACAGGAACACAGACAGACAGAAACACAGAAATACAGAGACATAGCCTGACAGAAACACAGACTGACAGGAGCACAAACTGACAGGAATACAGCCTGACAGAAATGCAGACTGAATGAAATAAAGACAGACAGGAACACATCCTGAGAGAAGCACAGACCGACAAGACACAGACTGACAACAACACTGACTTTCTGAAAACAGAGTCTGACGGCAAAACAGACTGACTGGAAAACAGACTGACAGAAACACAGACTGAAAGAAACACAGACTGACAGGAATACAGACTGACAGAAACACAGACCGACAGGAACACAGACTGACAAGAACAATGACTTAAAAATATACAGACTGACAGAAACGCCGAATAACAGGAACACAGACTGATAGAAACACAGACTTATAGGAAGACAGACTGACAGGATAACAGACTGACAGGAACATAGATTGACCGAAA